>NC_136810.1:54875585-55069286 GCF_951216825.1 Electrona antarctica
TTCGAACAGCCTTTGCCAGCCTTTGCCAGCCTTGCCATGCCATGCCATGCCATGCCATGCCATGCCATGCCATGCCATGTCAGGGAAATTCAAATGCACAAAAAGACACATTTGTGGCTGGTTGAGCAAGAGAAACATTATAGTGCGGTGTCTTGTAAACGTCTAGTAGAGCCATGTAAAAGCACATTCCACAATGCATTTCTGAGGTTTTTAAAATGTCGATGATTTCAATTGTGGTATATATCATTAATGGTAGGAGAAAACTATCCACAAAGTGTCCACCAAGTTTCCCAGCATTGGAACCATTGGAATCAGCACATTAGCCCATTTTCGGAGAAAAACCCTTTTGGTGTTAGCATTATGTTATACTTTAGCTATTGAAAAATAGCAGATCTACAAGCTCGTAGCGCGCCACCGAGTGGCGCGCTACGAGCTTGTAGGTCTGCTATTTTTGAAAAATCGAAGAACCACTGACCAAAACATAGCTTTTTCAGAAAACTGTCAGGATGTAGAAGACATTTTTAGAATCTGATCTCAGGTCAAAATGGGTTAGTGAAATGAAACCAACATCAGGTCCTCCTCCATGAAGGTTTACAGTGCCATTGCTTGGCCGTTCCACAGCCACTAATTCAGAGCGGGGGTCACCACAGGTTGAGAAGAGAGGAGGAAACTCGATATTGGGGGGGAGCAGCAGTCGGGAGACTTCCTGCCTCGTCCTGCCATTCCAAACAAACAGTCACGACTCCTGTCAACACGGGCCCCTCTGTCCTCCTCCTCCTCCTCCAGAAAACACAGACCATTTCGTCTTACAACACTCCCCCATATGCTACGAGCCGGCTAGCGAACCAAAAGTCTGGGAAACACGCTCACCCTTGGAATCTAACGTTGTTTGTTACCGAACAGTTGGATAGATGCAACACAGAACACCGGTAGGCTTGACCATATGGGTGACGAGATGAAATTGTGTGAGAAAGTCTCATCATGCCCTTTGGAATTGAGCATTAGTACAAAAGTACACATTTCCAGTTGCTATATCACAAGACACTAATGTAATGTGCACTCTTTTTTTTAGACAATTTGTCATCACAATATATTGTATGCAGCTGACTGTTTAGATTAACCCATTCTGGGTCGGGAACCCCTTTTGGTTTTAGCATTATGTTATGCTTTAGCTATTACAAAATAGCAGATCTACAAGCTCATAGCTACGAGCTTGTAGGTCTGCTATTTTTGAAAAATCGAAGAACCACTGACATAGAAACATAGCTTTTTCAGAAAACTGTCAGGATATAGAAGACATTTTTAGAATCTGATGTCAGGTTAAAATGGGTTAAAAAAAAAATCTAAAACTATGATTTCACACAAACAAACCCACTGAAGCCGGCCTCTTCGAGGTAACAAACCCCATTCAATCGGTCTATACTATAGCCACGTTGTACTCATGTGCTTATTTCGGTAGCTGAATGTGGCCTTTGAGATAAATCAGCGAACCGCTGCTGCACTCCAGCCAGCCTTCAGATAGCCTTGAGAAAAGAACAGAGGGTCCTTCTTTTTTTTTTACAGCAGGCACTATGCTGGACACCCGTCTCTCGTGTATAGGAAACCCCGCTATAGGAACAAAGGTGCATTGTGGGGGACAGCGTGATATTGGAAGGCTCAGACAGATCCCCTGCCTGGTCGTCGTGGCAACGCTAGCCAGCGGGTTGAAAGGAGCACATCTGGCCTCAATATCGCGACGAGCTGCAGACGACTGTTAAGATGCTGGGAGTTTCGTCCTCCACAGCTGAAGAAGCTGCCAGGCACTTTCCCACGATATACAGACACTGAGGGGGGGGGGGGGAACCAACTACTGCTGATAGGAAAGGTATCTAGCGTAGGCTGAAATGTTATCTGTTAAACCACATACTGTACATCCCTAGATTCTGGTGGCATGTCTACAAGCTCACGTCATGTCAACAAGTTGTGAGCTTGTTGTAGACTAGACTATCTTCAGCGATGAGATTTGGTGCAGGAGGGGGGGGGGGAATGAGAAAACCGAGTGGGAGACGCCAGTCAACTAAGTACAGAATATAGGGTTTGAGATCCTGAAACACAGACGGTGAAATGGACAAACGCACACGCACACTCAACGCACACAGGCATGGCATACACAACTCACCGTTGCATTTGACCTCGGGCTCTCCCCAGAACAGCTCTCTGCACTCCCTGCAGGTCCGACCTCCAAATCCTGGCATGCAGGAACATTGACCGCTTATCTGGAGAGCAGAAAATAAAAAAACAATTCTTTAAAATTCACACAAAGGGAGGGAACGTTAGGGGAAACAAAAGTGGAGAATAGGTACTTAACATACCAGGAATAAGCAAAAAGCCAGGCAAGCACTAACTGATGTGTGGGTTAAACATGTGGCGACTTTCTTACAGGATGACGTGTTCTAAACACTGCCTTTGACGTTAAACACCATCATGATATGACTACGCCCCCAGTGTCCCTTTTACTTTTCCAACAAGTAGTGTTAGTAGTAGTACTCGAGCCCTTGACTCGTCTCGAGCATGGCCTCGAGTCCACATTTTCATTTACTCTGTCTCGTCTCGGCCTCGCACATCATTTTACTTGGACTTGACTCGGTCTCGGACCAAGGGACTCGGGACTCTTCCCCCCAGGAGTCCACTCGAGTCACGAGTCACAACAATGCAATATGGAATCATTTTATTATACCCATATTATGAGGAGCAACATTATAAGGCCTGACTCACACCTTTACAACAGACTGATGTATGCTTGTTGTATGAGATGTATAGCTGATGCAAGCTCGCAATGCATTTCCAATGGGAGTCACATGGTTTGACACAACATTTGTGTTGTATGAGGGGGTGGGGGGCAGTCGAAACACAACCGAAAGCCATACAACACAAATGTTGTGTCAAACCATGTGACTCCCATTGGAAATGCATTGCGAGCTTGCATCAGATATACATCTCATACAACAAGCATGCATCAATGTTGTATGCTAGATGCGAAGGTGTGAGTCGCCCCTATGTCTGGTGCTTATAGACAGCTCTCGATTCGGACTCGACCCCCTCCCACACTCTGTCTTGACTCGGACTCGCCCGACCACGGACTTGGTCTTGACTTTGACCCGCTTTAGGTGGACTCGACTACAAACACTACCAACAAGTCTCACCTCGTTACAGGACGTCCCAAAGGAGTGTGTGGGGTCGCAGGCGCAGGCGTCGCAGCCCCTCTGGCTGGGTAGGTTCCAGTGGTCGGGGGCACACAGGTCACAGTACTGGCCCACCACGTTGGGAAGACACTGGCACTGCCCGCTGCTGCGTTCGCAGTGGCACTCGCCCGCCGACGGGCAGGTGGCTGGGTTGGTGCCCAGGTGGTTGCATACACATCCTAAGTGGGCAGAATATATATATATACATTACAATGCAGGCAGGAATGATGGTTATTTGTGTTTTATTTGTGAATAGTTCTAAGTTTTTTTGTTGTGGCTTTCGCCTTTATTTTATATTTGTATGGAGGGACAGACAGTAGGCTGACAGGAAATGGGGAGAGAGATGGGGGGGAAGACATGCAGTAAAGGCCGTCGGGATCGGGAGTCGAACCCGCGGCACACTGCCAGACTGGATTACCAGCCAAGGTGCCTGGAGCCATGGCCCAGGCCTGCTGCACGATTCTTGCTCAAATGTGAATCTCGATTTTCCTCCACAAGAATATTGAGATCACAATTCTAATTTTTTCCATGTAAATATTTATTGTCTTTTAGTCTGTAGTTGCTGATCATTACTACATTCAACATGTGGCACCTGAAGCCATAACTACTGTTTGCTTTAAACAGACAACATCAAAGTGCTTGACTTAACACCTCTCTAAAAGTCTCTCTCTTGTAGCAAAAACATAAGAGTAACTAAGATTTATTGGACAGCCAACTAGCGCAGCACGATTCGTGCTCAAATTTAGAAATTAGATCTCATCTAATCAGGTATCTCATCAGGTATCTGAATCTAGATCTCGATTATTATTATTATTTTCGATGAATTGTGCAGCACTACTCGTAAGTGTTTCATTACAATGTGAGTGTGTGTGCATTGTGAGAAACACTTCCATTTCTCATACAGCATCACTATTTATTAGGCATGTAACAATATATCGTATATCGATATATATCGATATTAATCCAGGCGATATGAATCGATTCATTGAAATAAAAAAATCGATTTAAAAAAAAAGGGTGGCCACTGGCTAGTGTGTGATGTGAAATGTGAGCTTTAGTCATATTCCATCATATTCAAGTGCTTTTGGAGAGAAATGATAGTCACTTTCAGTAGTAGAGCACTGCAGAGGGGAGCTGTGTGTGTGTGTGTGTGTGTGTGTGTGTGTGTGTGTGTGTGTGTGTGTGTGACTGTGCCCAGGTGATGATGGCCGTTGATGCTCATCAAGGAAGGCAATTATGTTTCTGCACTGTCAAAAGTAATGCTACTTCTTTTGCAACGTAGTTAAATAAAAAATGTCAGGGGGGAAGATAAATTATATAAAATATATTTATTTTTAATATCGTGAAAAATCGTATTGTGAACCTCATATCGTGATACGAATCGTATCGTGAGTTGAGTGAATCGTTACATGCCTACTATTTATCGTAACACCTTGCGGCAGTGGAGGTGGCTTTGTAACCCAACAAATATGCCATGGCCCGGCATCATCTGCATGCATACTACAACAACCAAACAACTCACGTCTGCAGTTCTGCACCAGAGCGTCTCCGTAGTATCCCAGCTTGCAGCTCTGACAGCCGTGTCCCTCCGTGTAGTACAGGCAGTTGAGGCACTCCCCCGTGTGGGCGTCGCAGGAGCCCGGGTCCAGCATGTCGATGTTGTTGTTGCACTGGCAAGGCTGGCAGTGCCCGCCGATCTCATTGGGGTTGCCGTGGTAACCCGGGGAGCACTCGTCACACCTTGCGCCTGCAGAAAGAGAAGAATCGAAGAAAAAGAGTGAAGAGAGTGAAGAGGATTGATAGGTTTCGTTTAACATATTGTAATGACACACAGGTTTTAATTTTCATAAGGCAAATTGCCAGACGTGTTTTATGGGAGGGTTAATTCACATATTGCCCTGCTACTGCCTTAACCCATTTTGGGCGGGAACCCCTTTTGGTGTTAGCATTATGTTATGCTTTAGCTATTGAAAAATAGCAGATCTACAAGCTCATAGCGCGCCACCGAGTGGCGCGCTACAAGCTTGTAGGTCTGCTATTTTTGAAAAATCAAAGAACGACTGACATAGAAACATAGCTTTTTCAGAGAACTGTCAGGATGTAGAAGACATTTTTAGAATCTGATCTCAGGTCGAAATGGGTTAAAAGGGGTCCCTGCATTCTAAAACGCACTGACATGTGACCACAGTTTTCTGTGGAATCCAGAGATTCAATCGGTTTATAGTGACAATAACTCATGAATCGACGATGATCCAATGTGTGTGTGAGTTGTTTTATTGGCCTTGTTGAGACCGGCGCTCCCTGTAAGGTCAGTCTGCAGGCCCCAAAACGCATGCTGAATAGGAATAGGCATAACATCATGCACTCCCAACTCATAAACACAGACTCTGGGAGGAGCTCTAAATGTTTAGGGTGCTATGTGGAATAAATGTCGCCATTTCACAAAGAAGCTTTGAATTTCCTCATTCCATGGTACCAATCTGGTACCAGGGAATTTATTAATTCAGAAAATACTTTTAACCAATTTAGACCTGAGGCCTATTCTAAAAGTTTTCTGAAAACCTTCAAATTCTTATTCAAAAATTAAAAATCACACCCGTGTGAACTGAGTGGTGTAAGGTCTTATATAGATCTTATGATCAACTGTGGTCTGACGTAATGTCTGACGTAATGAAATCACACCCGTGTGAACTGGGTGACCATAGCAACCATGCTAATTTTTTGGTACGAATAGACACGGGTCCTTTTTTTTTGGTACGAACAGACACGTAAACTAACAAAGCCAGTTTACACCACTCAAAAAGTATGGAGCTACATGTATAGCAAGAACTAATGAGACACAGAGGTAGCTCCCGGATTGAAAGGTATAAGAACGTATAGGCTACAACAGGCCTGAAATGGGTTAAGAGAATCTATCTTGTATTTTGCCTGACTACTGACTATACACATGGCTCTCAGCCCATTGGTAAGACAAAAATCCTCCTCGAGAGATAATTAGGAGTGAATAAACCAGATTAAGATGTACTAGGAATCACAGAAACCCGAGACAACGAAACGGAAGACTTTGACGTGAGAAACAAGAGAGAAAGTGCATTCATTAATTCCTTTCACACGTCCATACAACGTGTCACTCTGCACACACAATATTACACCTCACTCACCCCCTACCTATACTCTTTCAGTGGAAATGAAGAACAAAGGCGAAAGCATACCCATTATGCAGTTCAAACACCGCAAAAGACACTCTCTCATCCAGAGCATGGATCAAGTCTCACCCTCCTCCTACCCACGCTGTAAAATTAACGACCACCTCCACGTTTCCTGGCGTAATAACACATCTCATCACAGATGCAGCCTTATATATCACATTCCACAGTCAACCCCTCTGTGTGTTTACATCACAGGAAAGGAAAACCACAAAGCCTCCGTCAGAAAACCAACCTCACACACTACACTCCATATATCCGTTTTCCTAGAGGAATAAACAAGTTCCAGCGTGGCAAAAAAAAGTGCTGCCAGATATGTAATCACACCCCGTGGGTATTCAGATGGGTTCTGTTGGTGTGAACGCGGTTAGTCCATTTAGGACGGGAACGCAATCTGTGTCGCTTTAGCGTTTGACCACTTTAACCGTTATTGTAATCGTTAGCTGTTTGAAAAAAATAGCAGATATACAAGCTCATAGCGCGGCACTTATGAGGATCTGCTATTGTTTTGAAAAGTCATGAAAATGTGGCGCAAATCTTTGAATACATATTACATATAATTTTTGGGGGTCCTTGACATGAAATAGTTTGAGAATCGCTGATACAGAAACATAGATATTTCAGAAAACTGTCTCTTCTGATTTTAGAAGACATTTTGTAGAATCTGGTCTCAGTCCTAAATGGTTATAATTTAGCTATTGAAAAATAGCAGATCTACAAGCTCATAGCGCGCCACCGAGTGGCGCGCTATGAACTTGTAGGTCTGCTATTTTTGAAAAATCGTTAAAATGTGCCTCAAATCTTTCAGAAAATTGTCATGATTTAGAAGACATTTTTTTAAATTTCGACGTCAGGCCTAAATGGGTTAATAGCAGCTGTTTGAGCAGCCTTACCTCTGTAGCAGCCTTACCTCTGTAGCCGGCGTCGCAGACGCAGAACACCTGGTCCTGGTAGGAGTCGTGGCCGCCGCGGTAACAGCCTCCGGAGAACTGCCGTCCGCTTCCGGGGCCGTCGGGACACATGCACGGGCGGCAGTGGTCCCCGGAGCCCAGCACGGGGTCGCCGTAGTGACCGTCCAGGCACCTGTGAGTGGACAAGAGGATCGGTTGCATTGAGTCATGATGCATGATGAGAGGAAAATGGAATCAGATTGAATGGGGTGTTGAACTTTATTGGAACCTTATATTGTTTAGCTACTAAGTCTGAAATATCGTCAATCATCACATTTTAAGTTGTTGTTGTTAAGTTGCTAATACTGATTAGCGTATATCAGGGTTCCCCAATTAATTTTCCTCAAGGGCCATATTTTGACTAGGGAACCAGGCTGGGGGCCGAGTCCGCACGCGCAAAAAATTGATGATTTTTTATTTTTTCATTAATTAATAAAACATTGTTCTCAACCAGTGGTCCGGGGACCACCAGTGGTCCTTGAGGGGGTGCCCAGTTTGACATGCATAGGCTACTGACTAATGCCATTTATATCTGGGACACCCCCCCCAAAACAAAACAAAAAACTTTTTTTTTTGTTTTTAATTCTTCCATGGGCCACAAGGGGGCGCTCCGCGGGCCGCAAATGGCCCGCGGGCCACCTATTGGGGAACCCTGGCGTATATTATAAGATAAGATTGTCCTATTGCATAAATGAATGAATAAATGAATGAATGAATGAATGAATGAATGGGGGGGGGGGGGTCGGGCAGAAGTTCCAGACATACAGGAACACACCCAGGGTGCCGGCCACCCACACACATTATGTTATAATTTAGCTATCGAAAAAAAGCAGATCTACAAGCTCATAGCGCGGCACTCGGTGCCGCGCTATGAGCTTGTAGATCTGCTATTTTTGAAAAATCATGAAAATGTAGTGCAAATCTTTGAACGTATATACTTTCAGAGGGAACGTTTTTAACTCAAATCTTTGCTTCTGAGGGGTTCCCAGAATAACATATACATGTTCAGATGAGGGTCGGTGGCCGATTACATTTTTGGGGGTCCTTGACATGAAATATTGAGCACCACTGATATAGAAACATAGGTATTTCAGAAAACTGACAGGATTTAGAAGATTTTTTTTTAAATTTCGACGTCAGGCCTAAATGGGTTATGTGTTGACCGACCTTTCACAGTTGTGTCCCGTGGTGTGCTCTCGGCAGGTGAGACACTGTCCGCTGCGCACGTCGCACTCCTCCGTGTGACCGTTGCAGGTGCACGGCCTGCAGTTGGGGAAGCCCCAGTGTCCCGGGAGGCAGCGCTCGCACTGGCGCCCGTACGCCCCCGGGACGCACAGGCACTGGCCCGTGAACTCGTGGCAGAAGGGGTTCTGGGAGCCCTGGGGGTCACACTCACAGGCTGCGTCGTGGGGGACAGAGAGGACAAGAGGAATGGAGGGAGGGAGAAGAGAGAGGAGGGTTATACTTTAATGTGGAAATAATAGAATGCAATATACAGTAGGGATGTGTAAAAGTGTCCAACATGATAACCGATTAATATAATTCAATATTAACGATTAATCGATAAACCATTGTGGTGTGGCCATTATGTGCTTTTTCGAACTTAGTAATAGTAATAGACTAGAGGGTATGCGCGTGACATCATCATCATACCCAGAAGTTATGCGGGAACGCCTACTGAGTGTCCTGATCTGATTGCATTAACCCATTTTGGGGCGGGAACCCCTTTTGGTGTTAGCATTATGTTATGCTTTAACTATTGAAAAATATCAGATCTACAAGCTCATAGCGCGCCACCGAGTGACGCGCTACGAGCTTGTAGGTCTGCTATTTTCGAAAAATCAAAGAACCACTGACATAGAAACATAGCTTTTTCAGAAAACTGTCAGGATGTAGAAGACATTTTTAGAATCTGATCTCAGGTCAAAATGGGTTAAACAACGTCAAACTCACTAGATGTATGCATTTATCCTCTATTGCCTATGTCGTTCAAATTTGTTTTGAAGTGTGTTTAATTCATGAAGATCATATTGTTCACCAAAATATCATAAGCCTGTGTTTGCCACAGAGATGTCTAGTGTCTACACACTGTAGACTTAAGCAATATTACACGAGAGGGGGTGGTTTAACGTCATTAATGCACAAATGTCCCAAGAAACTAGCTAGCCTAGCCACCGAGTTTGCTGCGCTCTGGGAGAACAGAGCAGCTGAATTCTTTGTTTTGATTAGGTGTGAAGTGGTGCTCGTTTGAACCACGGATAGAAGGCTGTTTCAACCAATCAGATTGCTTCCTCTAAACGACCTGTTATATATAATTAAGCTTCCAGTTGTGGTCACTCACCTCTGCAGCCGCTGGGTCCAAACTGGTATGTGGAAGGAACACACGTGTCACAGTTCCTGCCCACCACGTTGGGACGACACTGGCACTGTCCACCGTTAGGGTCACACACCGTGCTGAGGGATCCCTGAGGGTCACACTGGCATGCTGGGAAATGGAGTCAAAATGAGACGACACACGTTAATTAAAGAGGAAGAAATGATGCAATAACATTACAGACTTCATGCAGATTGCGGGAACCCCTTTTGGTGTTAGCATCATGTTGTGCTTTAGCTATTGAAAAATAGCAGATCTACAAGCTCATAGCGCGCCACCGAGTGGCGCGCTACGAGCTTGTAGGTCTGCTATTTTTGAAAAATCGAAGAACGACTGACATGGAAACATAGCTTTTTCAGAAAACTGTCAGGATGTAGAAGACATTTTTAGAATCTGATCTCAGGTCAAAATGGGTTATCTTCTGTAAATCTTAACGATAAAACGCCTTCATTCATTAACGGAGGAAAACAATGACGTCGGCAGCAGCTTAATTATAATCCTTCCCACCGACGACAGCACAATAAACCCCTATATACCTGTCAAAGGAAGTGTGGAAAGCAAGATGCAGAGAGTGGGGGCAAGTGTGAGCAAGCGAGTGTGCGTGTGTGCGTGCGTGCGTGCGTGCGTGCGTGCGTGCGTGCGTGCGTGCGTGCGTGCGTGCGTGCGCGCACAAGCTGTGAGCAGATATGTTATTCTCGCTATTTTTGGTTTTTACCATTTTCTCCCATGAACAAAGGGTCACCTGGGTTGACGACGTGGTTAACTTTGTTTTCGGCATGTGTCTACAAGCACGACTATCTTCTGTGTGTGTGTGTGTGTGTGTGTGTGTGTGTGTGTGTGTGTGTGTGTGTGTGTGTGTGTGTGTGTGTGTGTGTGTGTGTGTGTGTGTGTGTGTGTGTGTGTGTGTGTGTGTGTGTGTGTGCCCCTGTCCACTGCATGAATGAATGGTTCCTCATTATAGTGTGTGCGTGAGTGCTGATGTTTTATCACCATAAACAGCCCCTAAGCAACTTCCTACCCAACAGGTATTCACATGTATAGCTTGCTTCTCTATTGTGTGTTTGTGTCCTCATGGATATCACAGGCTAGCTCTTGTCTTACGCCAGTGTAGTAAACAATGCTAAGCGAAATTGTGTGTATTGTCAATGCATGTTTGTTAATGCATGACTATGATAACCGCTTAAGCTACATATACTTTGCTCGGTTTGCTGCACAATAAATAGTGACAATATCCAATATACAAGTTCACAATATGTCGCATGGAGATGGGGAACTCCAACAAACTAGACATAACTTTATGCGGTGTGGACTGATTTGAAAAGTACAGCTATAAAAAGTCCCTGGGGATTTTTAATTAATTAAATGAATGAACGAAAGTTCATTCATGTGTTACATTCATGTCATGTAACACATCCTCATAATTAATAACAGTTCAGGTTACAAACGTTTATTTTTGCTGAAAACGTATCCAAACCACACAGGACATGAGACTAATGCAATCAAGGGGTCTGCATTATTTATGTGGGTTTAATTATCATTTAAACACAAATGACGAGCTTAAGTTGGCCTAGAAAGGAGACTCCCTAACCGCAAGAGTCTTTGTGACGGCCTCACACACAGTGATGCCAGATGAATGTCACTGATAAGGTTGTTCTCAGGAGGAACTCAAAACAAAGCCCAAAGCAGCTAATTGCGATAACATGATCTGTGCGGCTGACGTACACTTTGAACCTGTCCTGGCTCTGAGCATTCCTAGACAGTGAATACATCTAATTGGTATTCCAATAGCGATCGCAGACATAGCAATTTGTTTACTTTATACCTGCAGAGACATGACAAAATGTGCTTTCATTTCATTTCGACGGCCACCTCTGTGCCGTCGTCTTAATGAGAACCATTTGAAACGGTTCTAGTACCACAGACGAAAAACAGTCTAAGTCCACATTTTAGACTGACCCCTCCACGAAAAGGCCTCGTTATCCTGAACCCTTATCTATCATTTATACATTATGGATAAATAGTGTGGACTTAGACTGTTATTCGTCTGTGGCATTCTAATTCTGTTTCATTCTGGTCTTTTCTGGTATGTTCCGTTCTTCTATTTAGTGCCTATCTCCATCTCTGAAAGTCCAGTTAAATTACAAGAGGAATATCTAGACTTGTAACACTGCCCTAATAAAACACACTGCCTCAGGGAAACGTCCTTTTCCCTCAGTGTGACAAAGCAAAGGCGAGAGATTTATGAGCCAGGCGGATCAAGAAGAAAGTTCCTTATGGCTGCATGTCAGGAAGAAGAACACAGTTCTACAGCAGTATGTAATCACGCCGCAAGGCCCCGATAATGCATGTCCATACATGAAGCACACACACACACACACACACACACACACACACACACACACACACACACACACACACACACACACACACACACACACACACACACACACACACACACACACACACACACACACACACACACACACACACACACACACACACAGAGAGAGAGAGAGACATGGCGTAAGTGACCGAGAGACTGAGAGTGATGAGTGAAATCGGTCGGACGGCGTTTCTTTTTCTTTTTTACAAAGCGCACATGCCTAAGACACAGTCAGGAAGGGGGCCTGGATGGTATGTAATGACATAAGACTGACTGGAGGGGACGATGACAACACAGATGGAGGCAACAATAGGACAGGGGGAAAAAAACCAGCAGATGATAACAGAAGACTGGAGATGGAATGGACAGGAGAGGACAGGGAACATGTAGGAGGGAAGATTGACGTGGGCAGGTGACAGGTAAGGTCAGTGTTGGAATGACATTCCGTCACTTCCAAAAACACTGCAGTCGACTGCAGTTCAACTATTTCATTTGCATGTTCTGATTTATTATGGGATGCAGTGGCTCAGGAGGTAGAGCGGCCGCTGGCCCGCTTCTGAACCGGAAGGTTCTCGGTTCTATCGCGGCCCGCGGGCTTCCCCAGAGTTAGCGTCGAAGTGTCCTATGAATGAATGTGTGTGTGTGTGTGTGTGTGTGTGTGTGTGTGTGTGTGTGTGTGTGAAGCCTCTTCTTCCTCGGCTTCAAAATAGCTGATCTACAAGCTCACAACGCGTCGCGCTGCGACACGTTGTGAGCTTGTAGATCGGCTATTTTGTAAAAGTGTAAAATCAGTCATTATGACGGCATCAAGGCCCGCCAAAATACTCGACTAAATCAACTGTAGATTTAGTCGACTAAAATCTTATGATATTTAGTCTACTAAAACTAGACTAAACACTATAAAACATTCCAGATGACTAAAATGTGACTGAAACTAAAATTAAAACTATTGAAGAGACTCTAGGGCTCCATTTTTCCAAACCCCTTATCCCAAATCTTCTTTGCCTTTTTTTTTTTTTACTATTTTGAAAAACATTTTTGAATAGTTAAAATGGTCAGTCTACAAGCTCACAACATGTCAATGTAGATTGGCTAGTTGAACTATTCAAAAATGTTTTTCAAAATAGTAAAACAAGGTAAGGAAGTTTAGGGATAAGGGGTTTAGCGGTGACGAAAATGGAGCCCTAGAGTCTCTTCAATAGTTTTCATTTTAGTTTCAGTCACATTTTAGTCATCTGGAATGTTTTAGTGTTTAGTCTAGTTTTAGTCGACTAAATATCATGAGATTTTAGTCGACTAAATCTACAGTTGATTTAGTCGAGTATTTTTAAAACTAAAATCAAAATGTGACGCCAGAAACAAACACTGGTACCTTTGGCCCCCTGGTGCAGCAGCGCGGACACGCTGAAGATGAAGTTGCGGCAGATGTCGGTCATGGGGGTTTTGACCACGCTCATGCTGTCCTCCAGACAGCGGTAGCGCTGGAACGTTTCCCAGGCGTTGCTGGAGCCTGATCCTTCCTCGGAGCCCGAGAAGATGTCCAGGTTCCTGCAGTGAGGCATCAGGACGATCTGGGGGACACAACGGGGGGCAGAGGACGTCAGAGGACGTTGTTGAGCGACGCTACACAGTCGATAGGCTCGTGAGACTAAATATACACAAGCTTAATCCATTTAGACCTGAGGACGATTCTACAAATGCCTTCTAAATCCTGACAGTTTTCTGTAATGCTTAACCCATTTTGACCTGAGATCAGATTCTAAAAATGTCTTCTACATCCTGATAGTTTTCTGAAAAAGTTATGTTTCTATGTTAGTGGTTCTTCGATTTTTCAAAAATAGCAGACCTACAAGCTCGTAGCGCGCCACTCGGTGGCGCGCTATGAGCTTGTAGATCTGATATTTTTCAATAGCTAAAGCATAACATAATGCTAACACCGAAAGGGGTTCCCGCCCAAAATGGGTTAAGACCGGGAACGTGTCTGTGCCTTTAACCATTTGAACAATTATTTTAAGCTTTAGTTGTTGAAAAAAAAGCAGATCTACATAGCTCTGCTATTTTAGAAAAATCGTGAAAAATGTGTGCAAATGTTATATATTCTTTCACAGCGAATGTTTTAACTCAAATATAAATATCTGGTTTTAGGGGGTCCCTGGAACAACATATTTTCAGGAGGGTGTCCGCGGCCAAATACAGACAATTCTATGGGATGAATGAGCTTCGACGGTTAAGACATTTTAACGGCGTGTGTGTGCGCGCGCGCGCGTGTGTTAGGGCATTCACTTCTAGTCATTTTTACTAGTTGACTAGTTGCCTAGTTTACTAGTCGACTAGTTGTTTAACTACCTATTATGTAAAAAATAATAAAATTTAAAAATAAACTTTTTTTTTTTAAATAAATATTTGTACATTGAAAAACTGTGTACATGGTGACTATAACTATAATCTACCTGATCTTGAGGCCTACAAAATCGGGGAAAAAATTAATAAAAAAATAAATAAACTTTTTTTGTTTTGTTTTTTTCTTATCAACTAGTCAACTAGTACCAACAAGGTCGACTAGTGGATTTACTAGTCGACTAGTAAACTAGTCGACTAGTTGCTTAATGCCCTAGCGTGTGTGTATGTGTGTGTGTGTGTGTGACTGTGTGTGTGTGAGTACTCACGGAGTCAATCAGTGTGTACGGCGACTGCACGTCACTGCCAGCGGAGTAGAGAGGAAGGCTGAGACGGAGGGTGTAGTTGAGACCCGTCTCGAAACACACCGGTCTAGGAAGAGCCACATAGCTGTGGAGAGAGAGACGCAGACAACCATGATGCACTGTTTATATACGCTAGGGCTGTGTTTATGCAGTCTAAACACAGGTGGACGCAAAGAGCCACTGTGTAGACTCATCATCATCATCATCACAGTCAAACATTGACAAATATCTACTTGGCATGAGCTTGTTAAGGGAGATGCCTATAGCGTGTACGTGCAAGTGGCCCCAAATGGAACCGGCGATGATGATAGTGTAAGTTAAGCAGAGTGGCTCTCAGTAGGGGTGTCAAAAAAATCGATTCGAATTAGAATCGCGATTCCGTTATGAACGATTCAAAATCGATTCAGAATTTCCAAAAATCGATTCTTATTCTTCTTATCCTTTTTTTTTTTTTTTTTTTTTTGGTTACAGTTACAGGAGTTTTCACTACATGGTGTCTGTGATATGAAATGTAAGCGTACCCTAATCACAGTAAACATCATGTCTTCAGTCATTTTCAAGTTACTGTAGTCACTTCAGTTCAAGACTGGAGTAGATTGTGATGAAATCCTATGTATTGAATCGAGAATAATTTTGAATAGAACATCGTTTTGAATCTGGGAAAAAAATGCTTTTGAATAAAAAAAAAAGTTTTTGGATTGAGAATCGAGTTGAATCGAATCGTGACCCCAAGATACGGAATCGAATCGTGGGACACCCAAAGATTCACAGCCCTAGCTCTCAGCCTCTTCCTGATGGCCTCAAAAGTCTAATATCTCCCCTGGGTCATATAGCAATGTCCCTTTGGATTAGTGGTTAAGATGTTTATTGGCTTACCACGCGGGAAACCCAGGTTCGATTCCCGGGGCATTACACAAATATAGCCAAATGTATGCTGAAAAAAAAGAGTACAAATGTAACCAAATGGACCGATAAGGGCAGAGTTGGTTACATTTGTACACTCTCGGAGGCGGGAAATTAACCCATTCTGGACGGGAACCTGTTTTGGTGTTTTAACTAAGCGTTATTTAGCTATTGAAAAATAGCAGATCTACAACCTCGTAGCGCACCACCGAGTGGCGCGCTACGAGCTTGTAGTTCTGCTATTTTTGAAAAATCGTGAAAATGTGGCACAAATCTTTGAATATATATTCTTTCAGAAGACTTTTTATTTATCCCATTTTGGGCGGGAACCCCTTTTGGTGTTTTAAACATTATTATGTTATAATTTAGCTATTGAAAAATAGCAGATCTACAAGCTCATAGCGCACCACCGAGTGGCGCGCTACGAGCTTGTAGGTCTGCTATTTTTTGAAAAATCGTGAAAATTTTTATTTCAGAAAACTGGAGGATTTAGAAGATCTTTTTTTTTAATTTTGAGGTCAGGCCTAAATGGGTTAATTCGACGTCAGTGCCTAAATAGGTTAACACTGGAGACGGTGTGAGAGAAAGTTAGCCTGGCTAATAAGCCAAAAATTGCCTGCCGGCGGATTACGGTCTGGAGAGGCTCAATTGTACGCCCATTTCCTACACCAGAGAACTGGTGTGGCCAATCGGGACACGGTATGCAATATGGGCGGGCTTTGGTACAGTGACGTTCAATGCTTGAGACCTTTGACTGACAGTAGCTCTAACCAATTGCGTCAAAGAGAAAATGTTTGAACCCGCCCCCCGGGAAACAAGATCCATACACAGCATCTCCAGACTCAAATACCACACGACAGTGTGATTTGAGTCTGGCTTATTAGCCAGGCTAAGAGAAAGTAGCCCTGGTCCTCTCGTACCGTGAGCCGGGGTGGAGGGAGGTCGACTGGTTGTCGTCGTCTGGCATGGTGTTGACACAGCGGCTGTCTGCCGTGATGGAGCCCGGACGCATCACTGTCATCAAGACCTCCTCCCACTGCTCTGGCAGCTGTGCAGACATCACACAAACAAACAGTAGGTTTTAGGTGGTGAATTAACTCTTGAGCGTACGGATACGGCATGAACAAACCCTTCACATCTGTACATTTCTTGCTACAAATTAACCCATTTTGACCTGAGATCAGATTCTAAAAATGTCTTCTACATCCTGACAGTTTTCTGAAAAAGCTGTTTCTATGTCAGTCGTTCTTTGATTTTTCAAAAATAGCAGACCTACAAGCTCGTAGCGCGCCACTCGGTGGCGCGCTATGAGCTTGTAGATCTGCTATTTTTCAATAGCTAAAGCATAGCATAATGCTAACACCAAAAGGGGTTAAAGCAATAAACCGCGAGAGTCTGGAATTTACAGCAGCTATATGAGCACGCAGTGAAATGCGATGTGTAGCCTAGCTTTGATTTTTAATAACAATTACACAAGAATAAATTCCCTGCGACTAATTTCCCCAAAACACTTGAAGGGGCCCTATTTTTGATTTAAAAAAAAGCAAAGAAGTTTAGGGATAAGGGCTAAGGTACCGACAAAAAAATAGGGCCCTTAAGACCATGCAACCTTAAACATATACAATTTACAATTACAATGTAGGCATTTAGCAGACGCTCTTAATCCAGAGTGATTTACAGTAAGCAAGAACAACACATACAAAATTGTCATCAATAATCATAAGGAAGCTAAGAACCTATAGCATCTGTCTAACAGTAGAAAGACTGTACAGAAAAAGCTATGAGTATACACTATAGAGTGCCATGTCTACATAACATGCTATCAAGATTACATAAATTGAGCCGTTGCATCCGCCTGTAAGGTCATCGAGGCTAGTGCTACCTCAAGAGCTGCGGGGCTAAGATGGAGTCTGAAGTTGTGAGTTTTCAGACTATTTTGCTGGAGCGTAAATATTACAGAAGAGGCTTCATTCACACCTGTGGCTCGTAACGGATGATTATGTCGTACTCCATGGAGTGGGGGAGGTTGTCGATGGAGAACTCCAGGTAGGCGCCCTCTGGGACGTTGACCAATCCTGTGCCAGTCCAGGTGGGGTTGCGGTCCTGTGGGTGTGGCCTCGGTACCAGCGTCACTCCCTGAAGGAAGAAGAGGAGGAGTCAATGGCAAGCCCCCAGTGCAGCTCTCCCAACGTTGAAGCACTGGGCCCTAGTGGTAAGAGGTGGGACTGCAGGTGGACCCGTGGAGTTATGACTAGGAAACCCCGTTGCAGCTGGGCTTTAACATTGAGCGCACGTTTGCGCTTCCGCATTTTGGACACCACATTTGGTGTCCAAATCGGGGAAAAAACGCGGAAGTAGACGGTTCTTCCGGGTGCTTCAAAACGCCACTGAGCAACTTCCACTGAAATTAATGGGGGGTGGGGCTGTCGCTCCGGTTCAGTCTCTATCCTTTTAATACTCTATGGTCAATGGGCTATATGCACACACTCCATTTTGGAAAGAACTTGGGCCACTTCCCTACTTCCTTCACAGGTGTTACAGATGATACTAATGAAGGTGCTGTTCCATTCTGGTAAAACAGAGTCAGGGTGCTGCTATTGTGCGTGTTGGCTCACTGAAAACACTCTGCTACCCCAGTGAGTCTCAAAGTGTCCTTGAGACAGTGTGTCACACACGCACACGCACACACACACACACACACACACACACACACACACACACACACACACACACACACACACACACACACACACACACACATCGCAGTGACGACCCTGACAACAAAAGCCAACTCTGGACTTTAGGAACAGCCAGAGGAACTCTTGCACTCTGACTCGCATGTAATTAAAAACTCTATAGCTGGGGGCCAAAACCAGTTTACCCAAAGAATAATGCCTGAATGCTGATTGAGACCGGTCGTAAGCACTAGAAACAAGATGAAGGTTGAGGCTTTGGTCATGAGAAGAAAAATAAAAGTTTACATTTTTTATTTGGGGAAATAAAAACACTGCATGGGGAAGTTCAAAAACGGTTGAAATGAAACTCACAGGTCCAAAGTGGGCGAACTCTCCCTCGTAGGTGTAATGGTCCAGAGCGATGAAGTAGAAGCCAGACTGGACCTGGTCGCAGCGCCGGCCGAACATGTGGTCCCTGCACACACACTGACCCGTCTCCTGGGAACAGCTGGGAAGACAGAGAGAGAGAGATGAGATTTCTTCTAAAGGAAATCAATGGGTGACATTGTTTTTAAGTTACTATAAGGGCCTTCCTTATCCCATTTTGACCTGAGATCGGATTCTAAAAATGTCTTCTACATCCTGACAGTTTTCTGAAAAAGCTGTTTCTGTGTCAGTCGTTCTTCGATTTTTCAAAAATAGCAGACCTACAAGCTCGTAGCGCGCCACTCGGTGGCGCGCTACGAGCTTGTAGATCTGCTATTTTTCAATCGCTAAAGCATAACATAATGCTAACACCAAAAGGGGTTCCCGCCCAAAATGGGTTATAGGCAGTAATCTTTCAATCTATCATGTATAGTATGATTATTTTAACATTTCCATACAAGTGACCCCCCCCCCCCCCACACACACCCTATTTCACTGGGATGAGATCTAAGACAATTGGCTCAGAAGATGAAAACGTTGAAACAGTCGAAGTATATGAACTCACTCATTGTTGACCGCTCCTCCCGCATCACAGTCACATGGTCTACAGCCGTCCATGTCGTTGCTCAGACCCCAGTGCTGAGGCTATAGAACACACACACACACACACACACACACACAAACACACAAACACGTATCGTTTAAAAAAAAGAACAAGGCCTTCAATGATGGCGTTATTGCCGGCCTCCCACCATGTTCCACTTTAAAAAAACAGTGTTAAGGATGTTCTTTAAGGTTGGGATGGTTGAATGGGGTGGTGTGGTGTGGGGTTTCATGACCAGAGATTTACAGCTGCAGCAGGGGGCGGGACGCTAAGCAAGGACAGCCAGCAAACCACTTAGTGGTTACACCAGGCTGAGGTAAAGCCACAAACCAGGAAAGATGTATTGTGGTGTGTGTGTGTGTGTGTGTGTCTGTGTGTGTGCGTGCGTGCGTGCGTGCGTGCGTGTGTGCGTGCGTGCGTGCGTGCTTTTGTGCGTGCGTGCGTGCGTGCGTGCGTGAGTATGTGTAGGCTCCACACGAGACCCAGGATAAATCGTATTAGGAAATTATTCAAGGGGAGAACACATGTCGATATACAAGACCGGCCAACATCAGTGGCATAATAGTACAGATAACTTCTCTAACCGTGGCAAATGAACCAGTTTTACTGTGTTACAATACTTTTCCATACATATGGATACAATAGTTATTTAATAATACAAAATCAAATGAATCCTGTATTAAATTTTATTAGTTTTTTTTGTTGTTTTTTTTAGCCCAAACCACACTAAAGGGTCGCCATGCAACTCCTCGCAACCAAACGGTTGAGAGGAGTTGCATGGTATGGTTTGGGGCCATTGATTTGAACCAGTTGAATCACTCGGGTCGACGTGTAACAGGGAATATCACACCGCTGGGGGGACGGACGTTAAAACCGTCTCGTCCCGTCTCGACCCTTTGGTGTGGTTTGGGCTTCATACACTCACCAGACATTGGTCACAGTCCCTGCCGGTCACCAGAGCTTTGCAGTAACAGTCTCCTGTGTCTGAGTCGCAGGGACTTCCACCCCCTCTGGTTCCCAGAGGGTTGCAGGTGCAGGCTGGATTGAAACAAGGTCACCATTTAGTTTCCAGTAAATTGCAATGGATTTCAGGCATTGTAGTAAGTCATGCAAGTCATACAGACAATATTACAATGAGTTCCCCTTGCATACTTTGGCATGAAGCACAAAAGAAAATATGTGACATTACATATCAATAATACATGAAGATTCCAAGAACATAGGAATATTTGTGATTATCTGATCTCTTTCTTTAAGGGATCTGTAGTCTTGTTGGTACACAGTTTTACTCGCGTTCAGAATTAAATTAACCATTGGATTTTGCTTAAAGGGGCATTCCAAATAAAAAAATGTCCCCCCATTCTGTGTTTCCTAGAACTGGAGGTCTGAAAAAATCATTAACATGGTGAATCACATCTTGATGACATCATCAAGATGTGATTCACCATGTTAATGATTTTCTTCATACTTTCAGTTCTAGGAAACACAGAATGAGGGGAATTTTTTATTATTTCCACACAACAGCTCTAAGGTATATTAATGACATAGTAAAATGTTGAAAATGAGTGGAATGCCCCTTTAAGTTCATTCATGCTAGTCAGTCATCTTACCCTGGCAGCCCTGCGGGTGGTCACTCAGGCCGTAGAAGGCTGCTTTGCATTGGTCACAGCGCTCGCCCTCCACGTTGGCCTTGCAGCGACACTGGCCAGCGATCAGCCCCGTGTGCACGTCCGTCATCCTGTCACACACGCCGCCGTTCTGAGAGCCCGTCGGGTCACAGTCGCACGCTGCACACAGACAAGACACACGGATTGACAAAGGTTTAGAGCTTTTAACACGGACAGGTGTCAATTATTGTAGTATATGCTGTGCTATACTCACTGGGGATTCATTCAAAACCTACTTTCCTCAATTTTTAGACTAGTCGTGCAAAGACTTTAGACTTTAGACTTTAGTCTGTTAAAATAATACTGACATTTTGTAGCTTGCAGCCCTTCGACTTTTTGCTGAGTGGCCCCTGAGCCCTCCTAAAGTTGAGTAGCCCTGATCTATTCAATGAGGTAGGACTAAAATCAACGAGTCACTCAATCAGTTAAGGCTCATTCATAGTTTGGATTTTCGGTGGTGAGGTGACCACCAGAGCTGAAATAACGTCGAGCGGTGGTGAGTAAAAACAGAGAGAAGGGCTGGGGCGGTGGTGGTGGTTTGCTCTTCACCGCGGCACATGACGTCATGTTGTAGTTCGGTGGTCACCTCACCACCGAAAATCCAGACTATGAATGAGCCTTTAGAATCCAAGAGTATATGGCAGGATTCAGATGTTCATGGAGTGACAGAAAATAGATTGATGAGACAAGAAAAGCCAGGTCTTTATAGCCACAATAAACAATACCTAACAAAAGAGACTCTGCTCTTGGTGTAGTTGAAAACAAAGGAAAGGAAACTTCCAGGGCCCCTACAGAACGTACGTCGCATCTGAACCCAGAAGCAGGAAACACTGTGTGCTCCTTTTTAACACATTTAGGCGAAATTTAAAAAAAAAAGTCTTCTGAAAGAATATATATTCAAAGATTTGTGCCACATTTTCACAATTTTTCAAAAATAGCAGACCTACAAGCTCGTAGCGCGCCACTCGGTGGCGCGCTATGAGCTTGTAGATCTGCTATTTTTCAATAGCTTAAAGTATAACATAACGCTTAGTTAGAACACCAAAAGGGGTTCCCGTCCAGAATGGGTTAACAGAGCTAAATATATATTCTCAAGGCAATCCTGAACGTCACCGGAAAATGTCAAGCATTCGTGTTTCGCTACTTCACACGCAACAGACACAGGGTAGCGAATGCAAGTGAGAGCCGCAGCGAATCACAGAGTCGAATGCTACAGGAGGCCAAAGCCGTAGCGAATCACAGAGTCGAATGCTACGGGAGGCCAAAGCATGACCTGATAAGGATGGCAGAGAGAGAGGAATGACAACGATGCACCAGTGTTGAATTTGGCAGCAAGATTTAATTTTAGTTAAAGTCATATAGTCTTTGGAATAAACACTTAATTTAGTTTTATAGTCATCTGAAATGTTTTAGTGTTGGTCTAGTTTTAGAGGACTAAATATCACTCACACGCACGCACGCACGCATGCACGCACGCACGCACACACGCACGCACGCACGCACACGCACACGCACACGCACACGCACACACACACACACACACACACACACACACACACACACACACATCCAATGTTTGGGACATACAAGGATTCCACTCGACAGCGACCATAGGAGCCCTCAGCGCAACCGCTAACCGCGCCTCTCAAAACCCAAAACACAGCGGCGAGCGACGCCGACACACACACATGCTCCCCTCACCACACATTTGACTGGGGCGGCGGGGGGTGCCCCTCCAGGCCTCATTAAGCCCCCTTGTGTTTCAACCGCCCGCCAGGGGGACATGAGATGATATATGAGCTGAGGTTAGGGTCGGTCGGGATTCACATGGAGAAAAAGAAGCCGATAACGCTTCAAAGCCCAGGTGTTCTCTTTCAACTCCTGACCACAGAGGTCTCATCAAAGAGAGGAAAAGAAAATATATGAGATAAGTGCTGAAAAATAAAAGGGTTGTCAGTTGTGGAAAGATGAGAGGGTGGTTTTTGTGTGTGTGTGAAAGAGGGAACACACACCGATTCCAGACTCTTGCTTACTGTAAATCGCTCTGGATTAAGTTGCTAAAATTGCAGACATTAAAGTTTACCAACTTCGGCTTTAAACGCTGAAGATTTTGACTGTGTAGGTTTTCCCTGGCATCATCGAAACTGCTAGGTGCAACAAGCTCTTTATAGTGAACGATTTTGTTCGTTTCCGATGTTCTGTTGTTGGTTCACTCGCTGTGTTTTGTTATGGCTTTCCTCTAGCTTCAGTCAGCCTCATAACATTAGCTTCTGCTGCCACTCGCTCTGCATTGCGGCGTTCAGGAGTACAGGTTTTTATGCCGTTCAGACTATGGGTTTTATGGGGTAAGTCCCCCATTGGCTTAGAGGCAGCGTAGAGGCAGCCAATCATGAAAAAGTGTCCAGTACGGTCGTCTTTAACCCATTTTGGGGCGGAATCCCCTTTTGGTGTTTTAAGCATTAGGCCTATGTTATACTTTAGCTATTGAAAAATAGCAGACCTACAAGCTCATAGCGCGGCACCAAGTGCCGCGCTATGAACTTGTAGGTCTGCTATTTTTGAAAAATCGTGAAAATGTTCAGTTTTTAACTCAAATCTTTGCTTCTGGAGAGGTCCCCTGGAACAACATATTTTCAGATGGGGGGTCGGCGGCATATTACATAATAATCTTTGGGGTCCTTGACATGAAATATTGAGAACCACTGATATAGAAACATGAGGTTTTTCAGAAAAAAATGCATTTTAAAAAGACATTTTAAAAATTTCGACGTCAGGCCTAAATGGGTTAAGGTCGTTAGTAGTGGTGCGTGCAAAATGTATTCCAGGCGCATTTCAAGCACCAGGCAAAAAACTATAAACATCAGACATGAGCTTTGCACTGGGGGGGGGGGGGGGGGGGGCACTCACGTTCACAGACGTTGGGGTCCCGGATGTCCCTCTCGGGGTGCTGGTAGAAGAAAGGCTTGCACTGTTCACAGTTGTGGCCCATGGTGTTGTGCAGGCAGTCGTCACAGACCCCGCCGCTGACGTTGGCCGAGGTCAAGTACACCGCCATGTCGAAGTGGCAGGAGTCGGAGTGATGGTTACAGTTGCACTCTATGGGGGGAGGAGAGTAAAGGAAAGTGTGAGAGAGGGCAGTGGTGTACATTTACTTACGTACAACTTTGAGGCATTTGTACTTTACTTGAATCATTTCCATTTGCCGGTACCTTGACTTCTACTCGACTACATCTTGGAGGCAAATATATGTGTACTTTTTACTCCACTACATTTATTTGAAAACTTTAGTTACTAGTTACTTTGTAGATTTTGATTGTTATTACAAAACATACATTAACCACTTCAGCCCTATATATATATACACATTTCGACCATTTGAAAATAGCCCATCTACAAGCATCGCCACGCAATGTGAGCTTGTGGATCTGCTATTTTCAAAATGAAATGAGACTATTTTCAAAATGAAATGAGACATTCTGCATGGTGAGTACTTTCACTTTTGGTACATTCTGATACTGATACTTTTGTACTTTTACTCAAGTACATTTTGAATGCTGTACTTGTACTTGTAACGGAGCATTTCTATATTGCAGTATTGATACTTTAACCCATTTTGGTGTTAGCATTATGTTATGCTTTAGCTATAAAAATAGCAGATCTACAAGCTCATAGCGCGCCACCGAGTGGCGCGCTACGAGCTTGTAGGTCTACTATTTTTGAAAAATCGAAGAACGACTGACATAGAAACATAGCTTTTGCAGAAAAGACATTTTTAGAATCTGATCTCAGGTCAAAATGGGTTAACTTAAGTCAAACAGTTGAGTGCACTTTCCACCATTGACAGAGGGTGGGCGTGGCCTGTGGACAGAACAACAAAAACCCTCATTCATTGTTTACAGCAGCCAGATGTTGTGCTGTAAAGTGTAAACAATGGTCTAACAGGCGACGCAATTACTCTTGTTTGCTGAACAAATACAAAAATCCCGGCGAGCTGAAAGGATTATCTGCAGACAATGACACAAGAATCTGGCCTGCAGTGATGGCTCTTCATGGATTTTAAAACGTAAACAACATCTAATCTGTCAAATCATTGACTTGGATCTATGGAAGACCCTTAATTAACCTTAACACTTTGACTATTGAACACGAGTGAATTGACTGTAGAACACTTTCCCTCCCGTTCGCGAGTTACCCGAACTTTTATAACTCAAATATTTGCTTCTGGGAGGTCCCCGGAACAAATATATTTTGAGATAGTGGTCGGCGGGTCGTTGAGATTAAATAGTTTGAGAACCACTGACATAGAGACATAGAGAAAACAGTTTTTCTGTATTTGACGTACACAACAACGTGGTATGGGTGATGTGACGTTTTTTTCTTCTAAATAACGGGTACTGACTTTTGCAGGCGTTGGTGTTGCGTCCCTCGGCGGGTCTCCAGGGCAGGTCGTGGTAGAAGTCCTGGCACTTCTCACAGTTCAGCCCCATGGTGTTGTGGTTGCACATGCAGTGACCGTGGACCTGAGAGAACACACACACACACACACACACACACACACACACACACACACACACACACACACACACACAAACACACACAGGTCAGAATCATCTGTATTGTCACATCACAAAAAAGTGGGTGAAATTTGTTTTTGTGCATAGTTCCCATCGTGTTATTTTTCCCAAGAAACAAAGAATGGGAACACAGGGTAAAAATGTAAGCTCGCTCCACGCTGTACTGTACTGTACTGTACTGTACTGTACTGTACTGTACTGTACTGTACTGTACTGTACTGTACTGTACTGTACTGTACTGTACTGTACTGTACTGTACTGTACTGTACTGTACAAGCCCTCCTCCCTGCCCTGTGTGTGTCTGTGTCTGTGTTAAGGCTGTGCAGCCGTGACACCTGGTGGTGAACAAACGCTATAATGCTATTTTCGTGCTCGGACACAGCCAGGGACAGACCCAGCAGCCACACACATAGCTGCCTATAGGAGTGGTTGCACCACTCGAAAAAAGCATGGCGGGAGGGAGAGCCCAGAAGAACAATATGAGAGATATTTTCATTCCAGCCTCGTCTAACCCCTCTGAAAGGGAGCAGGAAATGTTTACATGTTTGGTCAATCACATCACATCCTCATCACATCTGGTCTGTGTTAGTTAGTCTGTGAGGAGGACAATGCAGACATACTGGCCCAATGACTCAGAGAATAATGACCACATGGAGCTTCCTTGGACAATGAATGGGTAATAAAAGAGACACTCTAGGGCTCCATTTTCGTCACCGCTAAACCCCTTATCCCTAAACTTCTTTGCCTTTTTTTGAACTATTCAAAAATGTTTTTCAAAATAGTAAAAAAAAGAAGTTTAGGGATAAGGGGTTTAGCGGTGACGAAAATGGAGCCCCTAGGGGCCCTATTTTCGTCCATGCTAAACCCCTTATCCCTAAACTTCACAACTAGGTGAAGAATTTTTATGTTTTTTAAAATAGTAAAAAAAAATATAATAATGAAAAAAGGCAAAGAGGTTTAGGGATAAAGGGTTTAGCACCTGATGAAAATAGGGCCCTAGCAGCCTGTTTTCCAAAATGTATTTGGAAAACACAAAAATCATGGAAACAGAACAGTAAAACAGGTCAGTAAAACAGAACTGTGTGTGTGTGTGCGTGCGTGCATGCGTGCGTGCGTGTGTGCGTGCGTGCGTGTCATGATTCTGAGACCTATTTACTGTAGGCTTTGTACAGAGTAGACCTCCCTCATTTCATACTGAGCTTTACGGTCCAGTGGGAAAAAGGACACTGTATGAACCAAACAGGGGATAACACAGACAAAACAGGAACCACTTTGTTTGCTCTTCTCTTCCTTTGTCTAATACTCTCTCACACATAAGTATGAATAAACAGAAACACACTTCCAGCTGTCTACAGCCCAGCTAGGCTCATCACAAATAAACACAATCTTGGATGATGACTAAGAGACTATGGTGACATTCACACCGGAAAGCTTTGCTGCGATTAAAACGAATCCTGCTGCGCATTGTCAGAAAGTGCACTTTGTTTGGCAGGTGTGAAGGCTCATCCAGTCCCAGACGGCACGACACATGCACGTTATGAGTATAATTTTATCACCATAGATTTCACTGAAGGTGTGTGAAGGCAAACCGCAGCAAATAAAAAATGCAAGAATCCCAACTTCTCTGCCCATTCCCATCGAGTCTACCGAAGTATTAGGTGGGAATGTGACCTAAGTAACACCAATCATATTTAGTTGCACGCATGCAGACACGCACACGCACACACACACACACACACACACACACACACACACACACACACACACACCTAAAGGCCCCCTGACACACCAAGCTCAAAAGTGTCGCGTGAGGAAGTATAAATTAAACGTTAATCTCTATGCCGCCGATGGACATACTGTGTAGCCCTTTGCTTTTTATAACTGCACCATCGTGACCATGAAACGGTCTTCCACGGGACAGAAGACTCACCATGCCCTCCACTGCCAGCGCCCCGTCTACGGGGGCACACTTGGAGGCGTGCCCGTAGCAGAAGCAGTTCCCTCGGACCACCATGTCGTAGATGGAGTAGTAGTACTTCTCCTTGATCTCCACCCGAGAGTCCAGGAGGTTGTCGCCCAGCGTGTGGAGCCTGGTGAACTTCACCCGGAGGTTGGTGATCTTAAGCATGTCTGGAGAGAAGACGTGGTTTAGCGGTTAGTTGTTGATCGGTGGAGCTTTCAACCTATATATATGGCCCCAGTAGGGGGCAAGAGGAAACGGTGGATCTCCAAATGTCTACTTTCTTGTGTTTTGTTTTTGACCTGTGCCACCTTAGCTTTGAACCACTTTTAAACATTATTTAAAACACACACACACACACACTCACACACACACACACACACACACACACACACACACACACACACACACACACACACACACACACACACACACAAGGTAGTCGATGAATTGTTTTTTGTCATTAGTATTAGTCGACGAAATCAATCAACACTGGAAGTCACCACCAGGACATACTTTGGATTCTGGGGCTGTACGGGTCATCGATGTAGAACACCGGGTCCAAAACACGGAAAATGACCTGAAACAAGAACACCATGTCAAGTCAGCATACTGACACCTGCATACTCATCCACGTATCCTAAAAAAAGTTACATGAAACTACAATTCGGTAATGACTCCAGGTATAACGTTCGCTAAAACGTTGAAAACGAACGTATATACCTCTCCTTCGGTGGACGGCTCGATGTCGGAGTAGTGCGAATCGCAGATGACGTCGTCCACTTTCTGCATGGGACCCTGGGACACGGAGCGGAAGGCCGACTCGCAGTCGTAGGCCAGGTAACGGTACACCTGCCAGGTCTTCCCGAAGTCAGACGAGCGCTCAATCGCCATGGCGGCTGGTCGGAAGGTCTGGTGGGGGGGGGGGGGGGGGGGGGGAGACAAAACATACTTGTCAGCATCTCATTTAGGCCTGACGTCGAAATAAAAAAAAATAATATATATTCAAAGATTTGCGCCACATTTTCACGATTTTTCAAAAATAGCAGACCTACAAGCTCGTAGCGCGCCACTCGGTGGCGCGCTATGAGCTTGTAGATCTGATATTTTTCAATAGCTAAAGCATAGCATAATGCTAACACCAAAAGGGGTTCCCGCCCAAAATGGGTTAACTCTTACGGTCCGTTTTCAAATGAACACTCATTTTTTGCACCCGAAGAAAAATACTTTGAGTTACTCCACTGCACCCTCTACCGATATTGCCAAGAGAAACCCCCATATAGACAAGATTTTCCCTTCTCTGGACAAAAACTGCATTTTATACGTGTGTTGGGGGGGCTCAGAGTGCGTCCACCGGGGAAAGTAGTCTTTCTAATGACCAAAACCGTCTTTGTATTGGTGAGTAGCGATAATGTTATTTTTATTTTAGCAGAAGTACAATCTATACTTACAATCTAAGTATCTACAAGCTCACAAGCTTGTAGATAAATAAAGTAATTAAATAAAATAAATGATATTAGACAATTGTGTCAATCTTTGCAGGTGCTATAGTATAGTGCAATAGGAAATGAATGGTTTGACACAGTGCTGACAGTGCCTGCAAGCACAGCCGTTAGTAAGCTAATATAAATGTGTTTGTTTGAGTAAACACAGGTGTTCGTTGACTTCAGTGCCAACTCTGAAGTGTGTGGCACTGCCCCATCATTGCTTATATAATCTACTATAACACAAAATTAGGAGTTTGAGTCAACACAGGTGTTGTTGACATCCACACACACTCCCCCCCCACTGGCATTTTTCCAGGTGGTACAGCGCAGATGTGGTCTGTCTTGGGGGTTTAAATATCGCTGATCGTCTCAGGGAGACATAAACCATCCATTTGGCCAATACCGTAATTAAACGTGCCCCAGTCAACGTGTGCCTGTGCAGTGTGCACACCGTATAATACTCACTGTTCATTTATCAATTTGTAACTCAGCGAGTTACAAATGTAGACTCGATGAGTTTAAAGCTAGTGTAAGTGATTTTCTTTGGTTACAATAAGTGTTTAAAAGTTCTAAATAGTAATAGTACTCATTGCTATAGAGTGTTTGTGCAGTAACAGGAGTCTCCATGTCCCTCCGGCTTTTTATTAAACAGAAAATGCATTTTCAGAACACTGAAAATGAAACTGGGATACCGATTTTATCCAATCAGGATAGAGAACTCTATAATCTAGAAGATGTGTAAGTAATGACACAAAGAAATGAGCAGAACAATTTGAAACTGGAGCACTATAAAAATTAAGCTCATAATTAGCTACTCTCTCCTGATTGGCTGACATTTTCTCACCTATACCTGAAAATGTATTTTCTGCAGCAGAGTGTTTGTAGAGCTGCTATTTTTGAAAAATCGTGAAAATATGGTGCAAATTTCGAATATATATTCTTTCAGAGTGAACATTTTTAACTCAAATCTTTGCTTCTGGGGGGGTCCCTGGAACTACATATTTTGATATGGGGGTCGGAGGTCAATTACATATCATTTTTGGGGGTCCTTGACATGAAAATGTTTGAGAACGACTGAGTATAGAAACATGGGTTTTTCTGTAAAAAGTCAGGATTTAGAAGACATTTCTAGAATCGTCCTCCTCAGCCTCCATCTCCCTTCCACAACTAAAAGCGGTGCTGCTGACACAGATAACAGGTCTGCCAGTACAGTATGTCTGTCTGACTGTCTTGTCTTTGTGGTTCGGTCTTCCCTGCACAGCAGCAGCACATACTGTACTGTACAGTATTTATTGTGTGAATGGATGTTGCACAGCTGTTACACTTCAACGTGAACCTGATGACTTCACTACAGAGTTGAGCCTAGCTGGCGGGATATTCTGTCTGTATACGTGACTTTGCACATTAAATAAATCCTCTGGCAGCGCATACCTCTTGCTGAGTAAAACGATACGACCCAGACGTACAGAGATCATAGCCTAAGACCCGTTTTTTTATTCTTCCCCCCCTCCACATTCCACAAACTCACCCACAGCTGTATGTGTGCGTTGTGATTGTGTGTGTGGGAGTAGAGAGAAACAGATAGACAGAGAGTTAGAGAAAGAGACACAAAGTGAGAGAGAGAGAGAGAGACACAAAGTGAGAGAGAGAGAGAGACACAAAGTGAGAGAGAGAAAGAGACACAAAGTGAGAGAGAGAGAGAGACACAAAGTGAGAGAGAGAAAGAGACACAAAGTGAGAGAGAGAGAGAGAGACACAAAGTGAGAGAGAGAAATAGACACAAAGTGAGAGAGAGAGAGAGAGAGACACAAAGTGAGAGAGAGAAATAGACACAAAGTGAGAGAGAGAGAGAGAGAGACACAAAGTGAGAGAGAGAAATAGACACAAAGTGAGAGAGAGAGAGAGAGAGACACAAAGTGCGAAGCCAGAGAAAGAAAGAGAGTGAGAAAGAATAGACCTCCCAGGGAGAACCGGTCTAATCTGAAGTTGGACCCGGCATCCTCTTACCCCCCCACCCCACCCCCCCTGCTGTGGGCCATCCGCCCCCTCACGCCCCCCCCCCCAACCGAGGCTGGACTAGTCCAGACTGCTTCAAGTTCTCATTGGTTGGCCTTACCTTAAAGGTCATGATAAGGTGGGTGAAATGAAACTCTGCCTCCAGGTCCAACTGAATGGTCACATTCTCCTTGCCTGGAAATGAAAGGGAGGCAGGAAGTAGAGAGAGGGTTTAGAGTGTGGGCTTTGTGACAACAGGGGCACGTAACATGTTTGTATTCTCATTTTTGCTTTGTTTGTGCAGTTAACTTTCTGTTTGCCGCAACTTGTTGCTGCTGCACACCTTTTACGTTTTAACCCATTTTGGGCGGGAACCCCTTTTGGTGTTAGCATTATGTTATGCTTTAGCTATTGAAAAATAGCAGATCTACAAGCTCATAGCGCGCCACCGAGTGGCGCGCTACGAGCTTGTAGGTCTGCTATTTTTTAAAAATCGTAAAAATGCGGCACAAATCTTTGAATATATATTCTTTCAGACGACTTTTTTTTACGTCATGTCAAAATGGGTTAACTCTTTTACTTTGTTACTCTAAATCAGATGCATTGCCTAAAATGATAACTTTAACAATATTCCAATATTCTCTGAGTTAAATGAACACTACAGATTTAACGGTGCAGGACAACATGAGGAAAGAGGGCAAACAGAAAGAAACAAGAGAGATGAAAGACAAGTATAGAACATAATTATGGGAGAGAGAGATGGAGAGATGGGGAGAGAGAGAGAGAGAGAGAGAGAGAGAGAGAGAGAGAGACATTTCAAGAGATAATGTGCTCTTAAAAAGTGGGACATGGTCAAAAGGGAGAGGAAGAGAAGAGGGAGAAACGAAAACATCAACAGCGAGCTGGATTTTCACCAGGCCAAGAAAAACAAGCGAGATACATCAGTTATCCTCCACTCCTGACCGCTTCACTATCCCTGCTACAATGTAAACTGAAATAATCAAGGACTAAGTAATTATTTAAAATAAAATAATAATAAAAAGGTATTGGATAGATAGATAGATAGATAGATAGATAGATAGATAGATAGATAGATAGATAGCTAGATAGATAGATAGATAGATAGATAGATAGATAGATTCCTCAGCTTGACTCTTTCTGCTCCTTTGTTCCAGATTGCAATGCATGTTGGTTGGCAGGGCCTTTTACGCAGCTGTTAACAAATGAGCCATCAAATCTCTTCGGAAGTCTCAATGCTCATTTCAAACATCGTTAAGTTTCCGCGTCGAAAGAAAGGCTAATTACAACAAAAGAGCCTGCTGTGCTGTGCGCAGGGCTAATGTCCCATGGTGGGATTATATTGGTGTTATATATCCTTGAATGAACTTTTAATTCCCACAGTAGTGAGGAAGACGTTCAGTCTGTCAAGAGTTATACGTTCCACATGAAAAACCTCAATTTCCAGTTGCCTTTTAAGCCCCAAACCACACCAAAGGGTCGGGTCGGGACAAAACGGTTGTAAGGTAAACCACACCACTGCAAATCCTTGCAACTCAATGAGTTGCATTGGTGTGGTTTACCGTAAAAAATGTTTCGTCCCAACCCGACCCTTTGGTATGGTTTGGCCTTTGACCGTACAGAATTGGTGTATCTACTACTAGGTCAGAGTTGGAAACGGTTCTACTGCAATAGTATTAAGCTCTCCGTGAATGAATGAAACATTCCTCGCCTCTATTCCTCATGTCTGTCTGGCAGCTAGTCCACTGAGAATTAACATCGCTCCCGTTCTTCCGGAGGAATCTCCCCAGGCAGCGCTCTTTCCTACCCCCCCACCCCCCCCCCCCCCACCCCCCCACCCACCCCCCCCACCCATCCCCCAAAATAATAAAGACCTCTCGAATGAATTACTGGAAGGCAAGTCACCCTGGATTAATGTTTTTTGGGTTAGAAAAACAAAACAACTTCAAATTCATGTCTCTCTCTCTCTCAGTATGGCTCATATATATCATATATATTGGATTCAGTGTATCCGGTTTGATCCAGAAACAGAAACATTATTTTATACACATAAAACATACATATAAAATGAAACATTCATGTCTTTGAAGTAAGTATGTAACATTTATTTCCAAAACCGGCATGACACTGCGAAATCCACGAGCATTCATAAATACTCTTGAGAGACCCAAGAGAGATTTTTTCTCTCGCCCTGACACCAAACTGCATTAATAACGTTAATAATAGTGTTTTCCAGGGATTTTACAAGCCAAGCTACATCCTGACATCATAAAGGTAATCATTCCCAAAGGGTCAGCCCCTATAATTCTAGCGTTCACAGCCAGGTCACGGTGTCTAGCTGGTCAACCATTGCTGGGCGTTCCCTTTGATGTTATCTGTCCTCCTATTAGGATCTTTGGTTACGGGCCAAGCAATAGGAGAAGCGAGAGAGATCGACCCGGCCTGGGAACGCAATCTGTGTAACCTAAGAGCTTTTAACCACTTTTAACCATTATTTTACACTTTAGCTGTTGCAAAATAGCAGATCTACAAGCTCATAGCGCGGCACTCCCTCCCTGTCTATTCTCACCTCTCTCCCTGCCCCCCCCCCCCCCCCTATCCTTCTTTTTTCTTCTTTTCTTATTTTTCTGATGTAAAGAGAAGCTAGTGGCGGCGCGACCCATGTTGCTGCGGCCCGTGTATTCATTCAGCACATCATAATTTCGTTGTACTTCATTGAACAATGACAATAAACCCCCATTCCCATTCCATTCCACTGCCGCGCTATGAGCTTGTAGATCTGCTATTTTGGAAAAATCATGAGAATGTGGAGCAAATCTTTCAATATATTCTTTCACAGCAATTGTTTTACAACATATTTTCAGATGGGGGGGGGGGTCCACGGCTAAATACAGATAATTCTAGGGGTCCTTGACATGAAAAAGTGTGAGAATCACTGACATAGAAACATAAGGTTTTTCAGAAAACTGTCATGATCGATTTAGATTAGAAGAATTTTGTAGAATCTGGTCCTCGGGTCTTAACCCATTTAGACCTGAGGACGATTCTACAAACAGTTTTCTGATAAACCTCATCTTCTATATGTCAGTGGTGCTCAAACTATTTCATGTCAAGGACCCCCAAAAATATATGTAATTGGCCGCCGACCCCCATCTGAAAACATGTTGTTCCAGGGACCCCCCCAGAAACAAAGATTTGAGTTAAAAAGTTCGCTCTGAAAGGATATTTATTCAAAGATTTGCGCCACATTTTCAAGATTTTTCAAAAATAGCGGACCTACAAGCTCGTAGCGCGGCACTCGGTGCCGCGCCATGAGCTTGTAGATCTGCTATTTTTCAATAGATAAAGCATAAACATAATGAAAGGGGTTCCCGCCGATTAATGGGTGAAATCTAGATGGCGTTTTCTTTGCGTTCCCTTCCCTTCCCGCCACCACAACCAGGACGTTTCCTACCGTTCTCTGACTGCCACCAGGTCTTCAGGCGGTTGGGACCATAGATGGTGACCACGTTCTCGATCCGGTGGCCACTGCTTTCGTCCAGGCGCTCGCCACGGTTTTCCCGGGAGTCACACATGAAGCATTTCTTCTCCTCCTGCAGGGTTAGGGTGAACGGGGGGAGGGGGGCAGAGAGACAGGGAGAGAGGACGGGGAAAGAGAAGGGACTATTGTCAAGAGAAATTCCTCTGATGCCGTGCTGATTTCTTCCAGTGAATGGAAGACGAGGAGAGGAGATAAGGATTGGACTTTGAGGAGCTCATTCATGCATGGGTGGGAGTCTCTTCTTGACTTTGACAGTAACTCTTAAATGAATCACATTGTATTCTTCCCCCTAGACTACACAGAACAACATAGGCCTATATTTAATGTGTGTGTGTGTGTGTGTGTGTGTGTGTGTGTGTGTGTGTGTGTGTGTGTGTGTGTGTGTGTGTGTGTGTGTGTGTGTGTGTGTGTGTGTGTGTGTGTCCATATATAGGTGATAACGTCGTTATTTATTTAAGGCTAAACACTTCCTGAGAGGATAAGCGATTTAAAAAAAGGGGGCTAGTGGGAAAAAATCCTCCATCAACGTGTTGTTCATTTCAGTGATAACGTTACGTTAAATTAAGTTCTAAAAGGAGAATACTCAGGCCATGCTGCGTGCTGATTTAATTTGAGGCTCTCTGTAAGGACCAAAGCCTCTCTGCATTCACGTGTCTTAACTTTCCTCACAGTGAATTCTTGGGTTTTTGTATGAACTTATCTGATATCTAGAAGTGTATCGGGAACTGAATGGACTAAGAAATAATGTGTGTTAACATCTGGTTGCAATTTCGTTTAGAACCGTAAAAGGGAATTAATCAGAAGAACCAACAAACGTTTGTACGATAAAAGTCTTTTTGAAGTTCAGCCCTTAAACCTCTCGAGAGGTTTGACTCTGTCTGTACTATGGGCTGTTTAGACATTTCAGCAGCCACTTCCATCCACGTCTGTCTGGGTGAGAACAATAAACCCCCATCTGTAGCAGATGTGGACAGACACAAATTCATTTCAAGAAAAGTCTTCCCAAAAAGCCTTTTGTTGGTCACCATCATCAACCTCAACTCAATTCTTAATAGGGGTGCCTTTTGCAGGCAGAGGAAACAGTCTAGACAAGTCGGGGAGAGAGGGGCCTGACATTCAAGAACCACCATCCCTTCCTCCACTCTTGCTGGCTGCAGTCACACTCCTCCTCATGGCTACACTGACGAGAGCAGGCGTTCAAAGAAAAGTTGGAGATTGTTTATTCATAAATTCCACCCCCAGTGGACATGCGCTGAACTATAACCTTTCATTGAATGTAATAAAGTGAATGCCAAAATGCCAACAACAATAAAGGGGCAATTTATTTTAAGTTAGGGAACTGTGGTGAATATTAGACATGGTTGGAACTTTTCTACAGAATTTTGAGCAAACGTGAGCTGCTGAAATAGGTTAATATGGAGTGGGCCTGCCTAATAATTGCTCTTTTCAGGACTGATTTGTGGACTGATTTGTAGCCTTAGACTGACCAGTCATGTCAGACAAAACACACAACCCAAACACATACAGCCGACAGTTCTAGTCAAGAAAGCAATGGTTTTCCTTTGAGACTATACAGCATAGCAGCACTGCACAACATTACCTGTAAGTGGCTGACAATACAGAAAGGTTCTGGCTGGGCGACTCCACATGTTGAGGTGCTGTGGAGCTGGTGGGCTCTACCGATGAGGAGGTCTCCAGTGGCCGGGTAGCAGCTGCCCTTCGTGCACTGACCCGGGTCTTCCTGCGCAAAGACGCACGACCACCCTACCGCTGCGAAAGTGGAAGCATTGCATTCATATATAGGTTTCAATACTTTCTCCCAACAAGTTATAACTTATACCGTAGTCTATAGTTACTATTCGACATCAATTCAACTGTAGCTTTGAAAAGGTTTTCGTGGAGCCATGCAAAATGCTGGTCAAACTTTGTCTCGGTCCCCCCAAAATGCCCAGATGAAGGTTCAAAGTAAACACAATACCAAAACATCTCCCCTCTCATGTGGCACAGTACAAGAACCATTCCAATTTCCCACGGCCATGTTGTTAGTTTGATTTAAATCAATGTCACATGAATGCATTCTCCATCCATGACTGCTAACAAGAACAATATGTTGTAAGTAATTGCAACATAATGTTACAATGTAGACTATTACAGTGTAGACTAGGCGACTAGCAACAGATCAAAGAAAGCCCCAGCTATATTTATTATTATAGAAATAAACACAATTTTATATATAGTTAAAAATGCAATATAGCTAGCCTACAAATCCTAATTAAACAATTTCAAATAGATGTAATTGAACAGTCACGTGTGAATTTAAAACTCCGTTAAAATGTAAACCAAACATCCAACTTACATAGTAGGGCGGCTAGAAGTATCGACATAGTTTGTTGTAAATGTGTGTAGCCTCTATCCTCCGTGCGTCGCTTCTCCAATCTCCTCCGTGCGTTACGTTAGGCTACTGTCTGTGTGTTGGGCAGCTGCAGCTCCCACTGTCCCAAAATCCCAAACTGATGTGAATGCGATTATGCGAGCACAGCTTTTCTGTCTTGTTCTCTCCAGTTGTTAAGCATGCGCACACATTCTTGCGCGCGCGCCCTCCCCTCCCCCCAACGCAGCAAGATCAACCTTATTTCTCTTCTTGGGAAGAAGAAAGTTTCCCCGACAACATCAGTTGAGTCAATCAATCTAATCTATAAACCCTAAAAGGATTGCATCTGATTAATTTAGCCACTCACTCACTATTTGAGGGTGATACAGATGTATAGAGCTGTTAAGTAGTTTGATCACACAAGCACACTTTTATGAGATTTAAAAAGAATAGTGGTCACAGTGTCAGTGTGTCTGACTGTGTGCTTGTACCAACCCCCCACACCTCTCCTTTCATGAAACAAAAGAAATTCCACCGTGACCCACCCACCCACCGGGGAGAGACCCCATGCATGTCCCAGGGCTCACAGGTAAGCTACAGAGTACAGACAGGACAGGGGGAGGGAATGCCTGCAAAACCCTACTAATTTGCAATACTCTCTATTACTCTGGTCAAATTTGGAAAAGGCAGGCTGCATGTAGCCTACTTCTAAAGTGAATATTACCCGTCATTCACCTTTTACAAGAGGGAACCATGCATGCCCTGTTATTGAAGATAACCAATTCCAAATTGCAGTGCTGTTTTCCTGTGCATGTGTTAGTAATGACAGATCAGCTTCAAAGACTGAACTTTTACACCTACACCATAGAAGTTGGAACTGTGATGTGCACGTGTGTGTGTGTGTGTGTGTGTGTGTGTGTGTGTGTGTGTGTGTGTGTGTGTGTGTGTGTGTGTGTGTGTGTGTGTGTGTGTGCAATGAGGGCGGAGGTCCTAACTTAATTATCTACAAACCAGAGGGGGGGACTCTGAGGACTTGAACCAAAAAGATCTAAAATGATTCAGATCCTTGCACATGCAGCCACATGTGTGCACAATTTAAACCACACCACATACAGCTGACAACTGTATAACACTTGTATTTATACTAAACAACTCCCAACTATTAAAACAAAAATGTTGAATTATTGTTGTTTACACACAACAAACCCCACAAGCATGCATTTTCATGCAAGCTCTAGCACGAATCATTTTCAAATGTTACCATGCATATTAAAAACTGCAGTGGGTAATCTGACTCCTCCTAATCCAATTGACCAATGACCCACAATCAATCAAGCCTAATAATCAGTGGTGGAAAAAGTACTCAATTGTTTTACTTAAGTAAAGTACCAATACTGCAATTTAGAACTACTTCGTTACAAGTACTAAAAGTACTTGAAGTACTAAAAGTAAAAGTACTCATTGTGCAGAATGTGCCATTTCAGTTTCACAAGTTCAAAATCTATTGAAAATTGTGAGCTTATAGATCGGCTATTTTCAAATGGCCGAAATGTAACCGAAATGTAACCGAAGTGGTTAATGTATGTTTTCTAATCAAAATTAAAATCTCCAAAGTAACTATAGTAACTGAAGTTTTCAAATAATTGTAGTGGAGTAAAAGTAAAAAATGTTGGCTCCGAGATGTAGTGGAGTAGAAGTAAAAGTATTGGAAATTGGAAATACTCAAGTAAAGTACAAATACCTCAAAATTGTACTTAAGTACAGTACTTAAGTAAAAGTACTTAGTTACTTTCCACCACTGCTAATAATAAGAGACATGCAGATTACTTTGTTTTGTTTCCCGTAGGTGAGGCTAAAGTCACGTCTGGAGGGCAGGGTGGGAAATGGGTCACCCCCACCCCCCTAGTATGAAGAAGGCACATTCTTGTAGCCTGCATCATCATGGCCTTGGCCATACTGATAATGTGGATTCAATTTACAATCACAATGTAGGGCATTTAGACGCTCTGAATACAGAGCGACATACAGTAAGCAACAACAACACATGGTAACATAAACACATCAAACACATACACTCTTGGGCATTGTGACGTTACCGTAGAAATGGAAATCACCATATTTTTGGTCTATACCGTTATAATTAATCGTCCATTCTGGTCAACCACTATAATTTGTCCTTTACCAGTGGGTGTCTCATGCAGCCAGATGAGAACTGTATGCAAGGCTTTCAAACTTCTGTGAAAACCAATGGGCAATATCTATGTCAAAACTCATGGTGTATTCATAGGCTAGCTAAAATAATCGATCTACAAGTTCACCACAAGTCGCGATGCGCTGTTGTGAGTTTGTTTAGCTAGTATTTTTGCTATTATTTTTTGGAATGTGTGAAAAATAAATAGCCTATATTACATTTCCGCTATATTACAGTTTTCACCTACAAATTACATTCCCAAGATAGAGATGTAAGGTTTAAAGTATACTATAGCCTCGGAGACCCATGGCGATTTTCTCTGGTTCAAAGTTGCTAAAGGTATTTTTAGGGTACAGAATTTGCCTCTGAATTTGGAATTTGGAGTCAACACAAAGTACTGATGTACACATTTTTGTATATAGTTGTATATAGAGGGAATTGTGCGTGACATCATCATCATACGCAGAAGTTATGTAGGCATGCCTACTGAGTGGCAAGAAAAACAACTAAGAAAGGTTCTGATTGCATTAAACTGTGTTAAACGACATTAAACTCACTCTGCCGCTCAATTTGCCACTCACTTTATGCCTTCGATGTGCATACCCTCTATAATATATAGCAATAATAATGTGGTTGTCACAAAATGGCCAATAAGGCACACCGTGGACTTGTCTAACCACTGCACAGTGCACTAGAACCATAGGTCTATACTAGGGATGCATCTCTTCACATGCATGTGAAGTGGGAATGGATCCACATTTGAATGTTTGAATGTGTGAATGTTAATGACTCTGTTTAGCTCTGTGGGCCACCGAGGCACTGACGCATACAAGGACATTCAGGCTAGAGATGAATGAGTCATCCCTGTGGCCAATACATGGTCCGCTAAAACGCTTCAACTGGATCAGAAAAATATCGATCCAAGGACATCCCTGGATATCACATTATCCTTGGATCGATATTGTGTGACTCACATTTGGAGCTCATCTTCATTTGAGGACCGGATGTACACGAACACTATCTTGTGTGTTGCCTTACCCCCTTTCTTCCTAAATTTAGTAGCCAAATTTGACTATTTTGAAAAACATTTTGAAATTGTTCAACTAGCCAATCATTAATCAAACATTGACACGTAGATTGGCAATTTGAAATATTTAAAATAAAGTTTAAAAAAAATAGTAAACAATGGCAAAAAGGTTTAAGGGGATATGGCAAGATGGCCCTTAGTGAGTATATATACTGATATGGAAATTGTTCCATATCAAAACAAAAGTGGCTCAGCTTGTGGCTGTGGTATGTTGTGTTCCCACCCATGCATCTCACCATTAGCAGCTAAATGGAAAGTCCATTACGCAGCGTGTGTTTCCACAGCTATAGAGGGCAGTGAACTGGAAAACAATGGCACATGCAGTGGAATTAGAAAGGCTACTTTCCTCAGACAAATTTTTTAGGGGAAGTGTTTCAATTTTCAAAAGTAATTTGTAAAAAACACACATTTGCACAGAATGTATGATGATAGATGGAAGCATTTAGGTAGTTTGTGAGTTACATCAAAGTGAGAATTCACAATCACTAGTACACTTCACACCCAGGAGTGATATGAACGGAGAATTGCAAGGAAAAAAGAACAAATGGATGCTGACATTCCAAGCCCGTCAGGGAACCCATTCCAAGACTGAATGAAATGTAATCTAATTACGTCCACTTCTATGATTACTTTAGTAGCTGCGGTGGAGCGCCACACCTACCATCACGACTCGCTGCACCAAGCCGTGCTACTCATACGCTGAGTTAATTGGCGGTGCCCGGGATCGATCCCATGAACCAAAGGTTCCAAAGGCGAGAGCTCTACCGATTACTTTAACATTTTGTTTAACCCATTTAGGCCCGACGTTGAAAGTCTTCTGAAAGAATATATTTTCAAAGATTTGTGCCTCATTTTCACGATATTTAAAAAATAGCAGACCTACAAGCTCGTAGCGCGCCACTCGGTGGCGCGCTATGAGCTTGTAGATCTGCTATTTTTCAATAGCTAAAGTATAACATAATGCTTAGTTAAAGGGGCGGGGGGAAAAAATAAAGAAAAAAAGACACAGCCTAATGTCAAAATAATACAATTTTATATTAAATATTGCATACTTTAGAACATTAGAGGTATTATAGCTGAAGCCTGAAATAAAGCTTATAAATGTTATAAGGTAACATTTCTGTAGCCTGTTAAAACATTTATAGTTTGGCATGAAAGTAGACAGTGGTGGCTGCGACACTGAGGGAAGTGTATGGTAAACGCATGCCCCCTTGTGGTAACACTGAAACATTACAGTCTGGGTTATAGCACAATCAAAGGATATCGGTTTTTAGAACAAAGAGCTAGTAAGATAAATATACATGTTATTATTTATAACCCTGTCCAATATAAAATAAGAATAGAATGTGCCTCTGGAAGCTAAAACTAATCCAGCATGCCAAACTGGGGGAAAGAAATTCACAAAACTTCTAACATTCTACGTGTGTTGTGTTCAATGTTATATGCCTCCTTTACAATAAAAACAAGTCTCCTCTGTGATGGTTTTGCAATATTGAATACATCAAAAGCTTATCTTTGGTATATTATGGAATAATTTAACGTGCTTTCATTAATTACTCATTTTCTGAATTCCTGAATATTTGTTCCAGGCACAAAATGCTGACTGGAATACATCACAATCAATACTGTGAATAATGTAAAATATAAATGTTCTTATATGCGTCAGCTTTTGTCATGATTTCCTCTGACAAACATACCATTAGAATCTGCAGCAAGTTCAAGAGCTCCATGTGTGTGTATGTAGAGTTTCTAACTCTACACGCATTGAGTGTAGCCTTCTGCGCGCCTGGCGATCTCGTTCCGCAGGGCTTCCACCTCCGCCAACATCTCCTCAATTTGATTCACAAAGGCATCTTTCTTCTTGAGTGCCTCTTGGATCTTTTTTTCCAAATCTGGGTAACAAGACAGAGGGGGAATATAAGTAGTACTCCATAAAATAGACAAACTGACTTCTATTTTTCTCGCTACTTTGGAAAGACTTTTGAATGTCTTTTTTGAAAATGTTTGCCTGTAATGACAGTGGGATGCCAGGTTGAAAACGGTTAAGTCTGTATGTAGATGTTATAAACATCGAATTAATGAAAAGTATTAAAGGTATATTCAGTGATTTCACTTAATTCAAATATCACTTATTTTTTCTTATTTTTTGGTTAATCCTCCCTACTATAAAGTGTGCTGACCATATGAGAAGTTCCTCCCTGTCCCCAGTGAGCCCCTGGGGTCAAAAAACCCTAGTTTTGGTTTGGGCTTTGGGTGGCAAAGCCTTCATCCAATCAGGATGAGAGGGGCCTTCTTCCAATCAGGATCGAGCGAGGCGGGTCTTGGTGCGCGTGCTGTTGGCCTGTTGCGTGTCCCCCCACTGTAGTGCGTGCATGTGCACATCTTGTTACCGGGGCGGACCGGGGGGGTTTCCAAATCACCCAAATCACTGAATGCTCCTTTAACAAGAGCGTGTGACTAACTAGAGCATGCATGGGCAACTAGCGGCCCGGGGGCCACATATGGCCCTCACCTTCACTTAATGTGGCCCTCAGGTTAATATCAGCATACTGATATACTATTGATTTCAGATGTTACAATTCCAAACATGACCCGCTTTAATTACTTCAGTCTATATGACTATATTAGTAGCTGAATGACTAGTATTTTAATTGTATTGTCTTTTTTTTATGTCCAATGCATTTGTATTTAAGTTCATAAAGTTAAAATAGGTATAAATGCATTTGAAATGCATTTGAAAAAAAAATGTTACTTTTTCAGGTTTCCAATTCAAACACAGCAAAAAAAAATCAGGATTTCAATTCAAATATAGCAAAAATAGCTGATCTACAAGCTCAAAACGCGTCGCAGTGTGACGCGTTTTGAGCTTGTAGATCGGCTATTTTTTTGCTACGACAGTAATATGCAACGTGGCCCTCTGGAGTGAGTGTGGAATTATAGTGGCCCTCTCCATTGTCAAAGTTGCCCACCTCTGAACTAGAGAGTCTAACTAGAGAGCAAACAACAAATCAAAGCTTTTGAGATGTCTACCTTCAATTCTTTTAAGTTTATCCTCCACTTGTTTCTTTAATTTCTCTGCCTCCATCGTTATGTTCTTAAGGCGTTCGTGGGCGTCGTCCTGAAGGGTTTGATTGCCATTTTTCTCCTTCAAAATGTCAAGCAGGTTCGTCACATTGGCAAGATCCTGTTGGAAAGAGGTATCAGACACAAACTGAATTAATACTCGACTGCGTCTGTCAAGGATTTTTAAGCTTAGCTTGCCAAAGCTTTTTTTGGCAAGTGCCGCCGTACTTCGGAGTATAACTGAGGCTATATTTGTCAGTCATATGTTGAAAATAATCATTAATTATCATTATAGAGAGACAAAAAGGTGTATTTGAAAGTGAGAATGAGAGTGTGTGCGTTGCTTACCTTCTGGATATCTGTAGCATTAGCTAACGCTGCGTCTGCGACCTCTTTGGCCTGGTTGGCCTGCTCTCGATTCATCTCCGTCTTGTTCTTCAGAGCTTCGATCTCATCCAGCAGAGTCTGAGGTCGGCTGCTGTTCAGCTTGTTCTCGATGTCATCCAGCTTCTCCTTAACCTATGGGACAGAATCAATGGAATCAACCCCAAACTTTCAAAAGTAATCATTCAAATAATAAAACCAGGGGTAGATAAATGTATTCAGAGCTACAGTATCACCAAGCCAGTGATTCCCAAACTTTTTCATGTCAAGGACCCCCCAAATTGACACTCCTGCAGACCCCCATTTGAAAACATATGCCAGCGTCCCCCATAAGAGAAGATTTGTACAGCTCTAGCAGTGATTTTCAACTATTTTAATTTCAAGGACCCCCAGTTTGAAATGCATTAGGCTACGGACCCCCGTTTAATGGCATTTCTATCTCTGGGAGCCCCAGTTTATATTGTAAAATCAATGTTAATTTAACTCAGAGTGTAAAAATGGACCCATTTGTACACTCTCAGAATTATAGACCCATAAGGGTCCATTTGGTTCCAAACTATCATTTATCTGGGGACCCCCTGGAACTCCCTCAAGGACCCTTGGGGGTCCCCGGACCCCACTTTGGGAACCACTGCACCTAGCATTTGAAAGTGAGATAATGATTCATGGAGGGCCCACAGTAGGGCCCACAGTAATTAGAATGACGTAAATGGGTAAATACTAGGTGGGATGACGCTGACAGAGCTAAGTTTAAAAAGAAAATTAGACAACAAGATGAAAATAGACACAAATAAATTGTGCACTTACTTCATTGATTTGCTCCTTCGCCTTGTCCATGTTGTTATGGGCATCCTCCAGGTCATCGTTAGCGTCGCTCTGGATTCGCTCCGCGTCGTAGATCATTTTGCTGATCTCGGTCACATCGATGTCTTTGGTCCTGTTCCTAAAAAAGGAACACGTTATTCCAACCAGTTCCTTTCCCCTCCATCAGGCGCAATATCGTTGAATATATTTTCTTTCAGAGCGAACGTTTTTAACTGAAATCTTCGCTTCTGGGAGGTCCCTGGAAAAACACATTTTCAGATGGGGGTCGGTGGCCTATTACATATAATTTTTGTGGTCCTTGACATGAAATATTGAGAACCACTGATACAGAAACATAGGTATTTCAGAAAACTGTCTTAGTAGACACTATAGATATATGGGCAGTATTATGCGTGTCTTAAGTACCATGTCTTATTACTTAACTTAAGACCTGGAGGCGTGATCAATGCCATTTGGCTATTCTGAGTGGCCAAACAGCATTGACCACGCCTCCAGGTCTTAAGTTAAGTCATAAGACCTGGTACTTAAGACACGCATAATACTGCCCTAGTAGTGTCAACAAAACATTCTTACTTGAGATCCAGTGCTTCCTTCTTCAGGTCTTTGGCGACCTCGGCCTGTTCCTGCAGCCTCTTCAGGTCCACCTTGAAGTCGGTGGTGTTAGCCAGCAGTTCTCTGATGTTGTCGATCATTGCACGGATCTCGTCCGGGGAGCTCGGCAGCTGGATGGCCAGCACGGCTCTGGCCATCATCTCAATGTCCTCCGGTGGCACCATCTCATCTGGTTTTAAAAAAAATAAGATGCTAGTAATAAGTGACTGGGTATAAACCGACTGTGAAATTGCACAAGTCTTCAAAACGATTTCATATTTCTTCAAGACACTGCAATGCATATGAGTGCGATGCAATGATGAGATGAGACCAGAGGCGTATCTACAATAAGGCGAGGGCAGGCGTCCGCCTGTCCAAATCCATTTCTGGCCTGGCCAAAATCCATACAATGAGAAAAAAAGAGGACAAAAACAAGACCTGAGAACTATTAGTGGACAGCTGACTGGCCGTTGCGGTAGAGCGCGACCCTCAATCAGCCAATGGAATGTAATGAATGCCTTTCAGCCTTTGTATACTACTCGTCTGGCAGGTATATCTATTTGAAAACCTTTAGTGTTACGATTGTGACGACAATTAACACAGCATCTTGCCTGCCCAAAACGTAATTCCTGGATACGCCACTGGATGAGACACTTTCATTAGTCAATCAAACCCAACCGTATGTACTTAGTTGATGGAGAGAGAGATTGTCTGAGTAATTACCTTTGCTTAAAGGTAGTGTAAGTGAGTTTCTTTGGTTAAAATAAGTGTTTAAAAAGCTCTATATTGTGATAGTACTCATTGCTAGAGTGTTTGTTCAGTAACAGGAGTCTCCATGTCTCTCCAGCTTTTTATTAAACAGAAAATACATGTTCAGGTCGGGATACTAATGTTATCCAATCAGGATAGAGAACGCAGTCAGGTTACAGGTTAATTAAACAAGTGGATTTGCAAGTGATGACACAGAAGAAATGAGCAGACACAATTGCAACTGGAACACTATAACAATTAAGCTGATAAATGCCTACTCTCTCCTGATTGGCTGACATTTTGTCACCTATCTAAAATAAATGTATAGTCTGTTTAGTAAAAAGCTGGAGAGACAGTTACTTAAACAAATCACTTACCCTACCATTAAGTGTCCATAAAATGTTAAATAATGAGGAGAAAATGCATCAACATAACCAGCATCATGATGATTGGAATGTGTCTGATACGAACCCATCAGGTAGTCCTTGACACGTTTTATTAGCGCCTTGGTTTCATTCTTCTCTTTCTCAAACTTGTCCTTATTGTCATTAATCTTGTCTTGAAGTTTATCCGCGAGGTCCTTTGTGTCCAGAGCCATTTGTTTGGCATCGCTAATCTGAAAGACAAGCAAGCGGAGAGCTGGCAAGAAAAATCGACTTGCGTTTGCTCACTAGATGTGTGTGTGTGTGTGTGTGTGTGAGAGTGAGTGAGTGAGTGAGTGAGTGACTGTTTGGGTGTGTTGTCGATTCTACTTCTAGGAATCCATTTAGCAAACACCTGCCTTGTTCTTGGAGTCCTTCAGTTTGTTCAGGAGATCGCTAATCCCGTCCTCCACTTTCTTTGCATTCCCTGTAGCATTGAGGCTTGTAGAGAGGATTCCGTCACAGGTGGGACCGCCGCATATTCTATTTCCCCAGAAGGTTCGACACAGGGCACCCCCACATTTTGACTTGGAACATTCCTCGTGGTTTGGCGCTCCGCAGATCTAGATGTGAAGAATTGAAAAGTGTACAGTGCAGCGAAATAAATCAATGCCGTCGCGCCTCTTCATTTCAGGACCATGGTTGTGCGATGCATAAGATGTGAATGTGAGTTGTGTTGCAGGATGCTGTGATATCAGTGTAAATATGCACAGCGAGTCCTCTCAGTGAGATGTATTTTTCAAAGTGGGTGCCCGGCGCCAACTGGAATGAATGTATGAAATAAAATGCTTGTAGATCATTTATTTTAGGTATTTACTCCCCTCCCCCCGCCCTTTAAAAAAAAGGGCCACACCCCAGCCCTAGGTTATGGCTATTTGGGGGTACTTGCCGCATGGAAAGTCTTAAAAAAAGAGAGAGACAGTACTAGACATGTAATTAAATTACAGTCAATTAGGTAATCCTGCTATAAATGAGCGAAATGTCTGTCTGACTAGAATGGCCTGGATTCCATATTTAGGCATGAATGACTCGGAACTCCATATATGAGCATAAAAAAGACACAGCTGCAGAAATCTCCATATAGCATATTGCATAAAAGGGACACAAGACAAACCGATGGGTACAACGGGTACTTTGACAACGCGCACAAAAACCAACACTGCTACTCAACACTCACCTTTTCATTGAGATGCTTCACACTCAGGCCTAGGAACTTATCTTCCAGCTGACTGGAGTTCCCAGTTCTCCCGCAGGTGGCAAGCTTCTGCTTCACCTCCTGACGTATGTCCATGGAATCCTCCAGGGCCTTGTTCGCATTCTTCACTTTCTTCTCGTCTGCCATGAAGTCTTTATGGAGCTTCTTTATCTCGTCCATTAGCTCTAAAGGATAAGCATGGACCATATGTACTGTATTTTAGATCAGAACGTCAAAGAACACAACAGCAGTCATTCGAATTTGAGGCAGTATAGACGAATTCAGAAACGGGTCTCATGGTCACAGCTTACGTACAGCGGACTCGACGTAGCTGCATGGTTTAAACCATATAGTATATAAAAGCCCAATGTTAAAGCCCAGCTGCACGGGGTTTCCCGGTCATGAATCCACGGGTCCGCCTGTAGTCCCTCCTCCTACCACTAGGGCCCAGTGCTTCAACGTTGGAGTGCCTCACTGGCCCCTTGGTTTAAACCCTCACCAGGCGCACCTCTTCTACTACAGTGAACGGTAGAGTGACTGATGTTAGTCTGCCTCAAACGTTACTCTTTTACCTGCTTTTTACTAACACTAACATTACAAAGATGCCCAGAACATCGAGATGAACCTGTGTAGTTTATGGCTGCTCCAACAGTAGTGGCAACATTCCAAAAGAAAAAGAAAAACGGAATGTCAAAATATCCACCGCGGTGGCTGAGACCAGAGCCATTGAGTAATGGTTGAGACGAAGCAGTGAAAGGTCCTGAAAGATACATAACGTCAGTCTTACCCAATCTTTCTGTTTTATGAACACATGGCTGCCGTACTTTATACCTCATACTTTAAATGCTTAGTATGAGGCATAAAGTACAGCAGCCTTGTGTTCATAAAACAGAAAGATTCACTGTAGTAGAAGAGGTGCGCCTGGTGAGGGTTTAAACCCCGCAGCTATGTCGAGTCTGCCTACAGGAAATACGTAAGCTGCGACTATGAGACCCGTTTCTGAATTTGTCTATAGGTTGTACTTGTGGGATAATTTCAGCTAGGGCATGTTGCCGTCTCCAAAAAGATTTCCCTTAACAAAAGGCAATATAAGAGGTGGTATTCCACAGTGCAGGAAATCAAGGAGTTCCCGACTACACATACAATATTGTTAGATTTCAAATGGCCAGACAACGACAAGGCACTTCCAGAAGGTTTGACATACAGTGGCGTGCACAGATAGACACTAGGGGGTGCTAGAGCACTACCTGCCCTTGCCCTCTGGACAGCAATGTGCCCTTAAAAAAAAACAAAAAAAAACGTTTCTAATATATTATTTATGCCCCAAAATCTATACATCTCACACTATTAAGGCAACCGGCCGGTTCCACAAGGTGCCCTTTTTTCACTTGAGCACCTGCCCCTCTAAATGTCCTCTGTTGACATACCTTCAATTTCGGCTTCATCAAAGTCTGGTTCATCAAAGGGCATGTCTCTCAGTTTAGCCAACAGCTTCTTGAACTCCTGGCGAATGTTGTCCATGTCGTCGTCCAGGAGAGGCGAGGGGTCAATCATGATCAGATTGGGATCAATGCTGTCTTTGAGCCTCCTGTGTGGGCAGAACAGTTCAACAAGAGACATGATGCATCCAAGTGAAGATTTGAAATGGTTTGAAAAGAGCATTCACACCAGTGAATGAAAATGACCTCTACTGTCATGTGTACATCACATCTCACTATTTAATTTAGTTTAATAATAATAATAATAATAATAATAATCCTATTATAAATGCTCTGTCGTGCGACTGGTTGTCTGCAGTTCCCATATCTTGACTATCCACCTCCGATGAATGACCTCTGGTGGGAAATAAATATTGCTTGGTGTTGGCATTGCCTTTGGGGGGGGGGGGAACTCGAACGAGGCTGAGTCGGCTGTACCGAACTTCGCGACGCTCGACATGGCAACTCGCCCGCTTTAGCACGCTCGGTGGTCATATACAGATACCACACAAATCTGAAGATGAAGAAACTTGCAAAGAAGTTGCCTGAAACGTACCCAATCTTCAGACACAACTTCTCCACGATGTCTATCTTGGGGAGGGACTTCCCCGTCAGGTTGACCATCCAGTCCAGCTTGTTGTGCATCTCCTCCATGCGCCGCCAGCGGTTCCTGTAGGCGGGCTCCACGTCGTCGCCGTAGCGAGGGATCAGCGTCTGCATCTTCTGGGCGGCGCGCTGGACGTCGGAGACGTTCCCCGACCAGAGGGTGGAGCAGGCGTGGCAGGGGACGCAGGCCGGGAACTCCGAGTCGTACCCCGGGGCACACTCGTCGCAGAAGATGCCCGTCACGCCGTCGCGACAGAGACACTCACCGGTTTCGGGATCGCACGAGGGACGCTCGGTTCCTTCCAGGTTGCAGTCGCAAGCTGGGGGAGTATGATGGAGAAATAATAGTTACTACTAGGTATAGTGATTACCTAGTAGTAATGTGCCGTGATTTTGCACGGCACATTTTGATTTAGTTTTAGTCATAGTCATTTGAATACATTATTTAATTTCAGTCACATTTTAGTTAACTTAAATGTTTTAGTGTTAGTCTAGTATTAGTCAACTAGATCATAAGATTTTAGTCAACTGAATATACAATTGATTTAGTTGTCTAAAATGTATTTTGGCAGGCATCTTAATGACTGATTTTAGACTTGATTGCATGCTGAAAAGATGTAGATCTGCTATTTTCAGCATGCAAACAAGCATAACATCTTTTAGTTCTCTCTTCTCCACTAGACCCTCCTTAACATTTTAGTTTAGTTTTTATTTGTTGACGAAATTGTCAATATATTTAGTCATAGTTTTAGTCATCATAGCTTACAGTAGTTCTTATTGTCTCCACCAGGCCGAAGGCATGGGGAGAGAGTATGTTTTGCACTCCGTCCGTGTGTGTGTGTGTGTGTCCGTCCGTGTGTGTGTGTCCTTCCGTCCGTCTGTTACCAGCTAATCTCCGGCACCGTTAACCCGGTCGATGCCAAACTTTGCACACACACTCCCTGGATGCCAACGATGAACCTCTGCCCCGCATTTTCCAGAACGGCCTATTATAGCGCCACCATGAGGCAGCTTTTCACATTTTTTACCTAAAACTGCACCGATCTGCGTGAAACGTTGCATGCACACTCCCTAGAGGCCAAGGACAAACCTTTGACCTGCATTTTCCGCATCTGCCTTTTATAGCGCCACCAGGAGGCCGACTTTTGTAAAACACATTTTTTGATATTACTCCTCCAGATTCTGTCCAAAAATCTCACAAATCGTTACACAGTATCTCTATGGTCATGTGCTCAAGTCGGATCTGTCCCATATTTCATATTCTATCCTAATTGGCTATAATTGGCTTTCACAGTTTGCAAGATTTCCCCGTTTTGAACAAAAGCCTCAAATCATGAACACAGCATGCAATTTACGCATCTTTCACACATTTTCTTACTAGGCTGAGGAATATATCCCACCCTTTTCACATTGGCCTGTTATAGCGCCACCAACAGGTAGATTTTTGCCAAACACAATTTTGGAACAAAATGCCTCAAATCATCCAATTGCCATCAAAGGCAAACATGTTTATATTACTCCTAAACATTTTGCCAAACATCTCACACAGTCCTATCCTCCTGGTGGAGACCTGTGCCAAGAAGGGCACTTTTTCTAGTTTAGTTATTATTCGGTTTTCCTGAAAAAAGGTATCGACAAACATTTTTCGTCATAGTTTTATTCAACGATGTCTACACACGCATGTCGGTGGACAAAACCTGGCCTACTGCAAATCTGTTCTGCGTGTGCGCATTTCATGCGGTGGGCATTAATACAAATTAAATATTTGCTGACTACCGGTAATTTGAAAAAAAAAAAATATATATAATAATAATAATAATAATAATAATAATATATAATATTTAAAAATGCAGGTCCTTTTCGCAAGTGGAAGCCACGTAGTCGGAATGGCGGTGCGTCGGAATGCCACTCTGTCCCTCATGGAGACACATGCACTCTGTGTGCATTCTAGAGACACGACTTATGTAAGAATTAGAAATTAGAATACCGTTTTTACTTTCAGCCTTTAGACTGCTGAACAAGAGCTAAGTCCGGTGACACAGCACAGATTTAAATGAATTGGTGTTTTAATAGGGACTCCCCTTTTATATTTATACATGTTTATTTATTTATTATGCACTCATATATCAGTCATATTATGCACTTTATGCTCTCCTATCTCTATCCTTTAACTGCAATAATTAGCCTTGCACAACTAAGAATGTCACCCACCTTACTTACTTGTAATGTGATGTGACAATAAAGATTGATTCAGAATTTAATAGTCATTACTTACATATACACTGCAGGTCAGGATTCCCAAAGTGATTTTCACCACATTCGTGACACTGTCTTCCTCCAAACTCAGCGCGGCACGGACAGTGTCCAGTATCCTAAAGACATCAGTTTGACAATTTATACTTGACAATTTCCGGTATGACAATATTGTTCTTCAATTCAATACAGGCTGCAGTGTGGTTGGCCTTGGTTTCTTTATACATATGTTTCTGTAGCCTTAGCTGAAGCAAATAGTAAAATGACCGATTTACAAGCCCAGAACCTAGTCACATTAGTGATTCGTTGTGAGCTTGTAGATCTGCCTTTTGTTTGCAGAAATGGTTATATGCAGAATGTTTGCTCATTGACATCCCCAAAATATGGATGTCCTGGCCCGAGCCGGCCTAGCGGTCTGGGCACCTAGGCTGTTAATCCAGCCTGACAGCGTGTCGCAGGTTCGACTCCCGATCCTGACGACCTTTTCTGCGTGTCACTCCCCCCCATCTCTCTCCCCCCATTTCCTGTCACCATACTGTACACTATCCAATAAAGGCAGAAAAAGCCCCCCCAAACAATCGTACCAAAAAATAGAAATCACACCCGTGTGAAGCGAGGGGCGCTCTTATGATTGTACATCTTTTGTTGTGTGTTTAAGCCATATTTGTATACACAAACGCTCAAAGCTGGCCATTCATTGTCAATGGCATTCAATATATGTGTTGGGACAAACGCTCAAAGCTGGACATAGCATTCAATGTTTGTGTTAGGAGGACAATGTTTGCACAAACCCTCAAAGCTGTGCTGGACATAGGAGGGGATAGCGCCCCTCAAAAATTAGGGATGTTGGGATTAACGTAGCCTGGAACTCACCTATGCTTTTTATGGCATAGGCAGCTCCCGGCAGGATCCGCCGGGAGAAACTATGCGCAGCTGCTAGACATGAGACTAATTGATTAGAGCGACAGAGAGAGAGAGGAGTGTGTGTGTGTGTGTACATGTGTGCGTGTGTGTCAATTTAACAAAGGTGCAGACGATCAGAAATCAGCAGAGAGTGAGTGATGTTTGTGCTACTCTATGCCGAATTGAAGTGGACTCGGACCCAGACTTTTTTTTTCTCCCTGGAAATAAAAATCTCTGGGTTTCCGAGGCTAGGATTAACGTGGTGGCAAACAGACCTTGTCACATATGTTGCTGAGAGAGTTGGTAGGGTCACAGTTGCAGGGCTGACAGCCGGACGCCCCGGCGATGTTCCAGTATCCGTCGTCGCACTCGTCACAGAGCACGCCCACGGCGCCGGCCCTGCAGGGGCACTGCCCCGTCTGGGGGTCACAGAAACAGGGGCTCCTCAAGGGGCACTGGGTGACCTCCGTACCGCGACGGTCACAGGAGCACTCTGGTAAAGCACACACACACACACACACACACACACACACACACACACCAACGGTCAGACATACCATGAGTCAGACACCCTCCCCTAACCTAACCCTAACCTAACAGGAAGTCATGGGTGATTTTCAACCCTGCAGCGCCGATTCGTTTTAACCCGCCACGCCTGTCGTCAGGAACCACGAGTGATTTTTAACCCGCAGCACGGGTTTGTCTGACTAATGACTGTAGGACTGTCGGTATGTCTAACCAACGTATGCACACCCACATGAAAAAGCTTTTTTGCTATATTAATATGTTGGGCTTACCGGCTACCGTAGAGTTAAAGCCACACACTACACGACAATAAAATGAAAACAGTATATGGTACAGTCAAGCACATTTGGTCCAAAATGACAGCGCCGAAGAAAGACCTTGCGGTCTTGTTTCCATTTGGGTCCTATGCAATAGCCATGGAGCTGCATTGAGCTATAGCAGCTCCATGGTTAAGATGCTTTTCCCAGGTAAAAACTGAAGAAATTACTCTTATAACCTCCCTGAAAGTCTCAATGATTCATCGCTTAATGTTGCCATTCAATGAAAATAAACCGATAAACACCAGTAGGTTACCTAGTTATCGCTCGAATGCAATCGAGCCAGCAGGCTCGCCTGGAAACGTCCCGACGTGGCGTGGCCAGAAACCTAACCCCAGTCTTAACCGGCCACGTAAGTCCCCTGACCTCATATCAGTCTTAACCGGCCACGTAAGTCCCCTAACCTCATATCAGTCTTAACCGGCCACGTAAGTCCGCTAACCTCATATCAGTCTTAACCGGCCACGCAAGTCCGCTAACCTCATATCAGTCTTAACCGGCCACGTAAGTCCCCTAACCTCATATCAGTCTTAACCGGCCACGTAAGTCCGCTAACCTCATATCAGTCTTAACCGGCCACGTAAGTCCCCTAACCTCATATCAGTCTTAACCGGCCACGTAAGTCCCCTAACCTCATATCAGTCTTAACCGGCCACGTGAGTCTGCTAACCTCATAGCAGTCTTAACCGGCCACGTATGTCCCCTAACCTCATATCAGTCTTAACCGGCCACGTAAGTCCCCTAACCTCATATCAGTCTTAACTGGCCATGTACGTCCCCTAACCTCATATCAGTCTTAACCGGAAACGTAAGTCCGCTAACCTCATATCAGTCTTAACCGGCCACGTAAGTCTGCTAACCTCATATCAGTCTTAACCGGCCACGTAAGTCCCCTAACCTCATATCAGTCTTAACCGGCCACGTGAGTCCCCTAACCTCATATCAGTCTTAACCGGCCATGTATAAGTCCCCTAACCTCATATCAGTCTTAACCGGCCATGTATAAGTCCCCTAACCTCATATCAGTCTTAACCGGCCACGTAAGTCCCCTAACCTCATATCAGTCTTAACCGGCCACGTAAGTCCCCTAACCTCATATCAGTCTTAACCGGACACGTATAAGTCCCCTAACCTCATATCAGTCTTAACCGGCCACGTAAGTCCCCTAACCTCATATCAGTCTTAACCGGACACGTAAGTCCCCTAACCTCATATCAGTCTTAACCGGCCACGTAAGTCCCCTAACCTCATATCAGTCTTAACCAGCCACGTGAGTCAGATTCACATTGTTTTCGCTTCGACGGCAGTACTAATTTCACTTCCGCGTTTCCTGATCGCAGCCTCCAGGCTCCAGGCGAGCCCAGTGGCTCGATTGGCATTCGAGTGATAAGTATAACCTAATGGTGATTATCGGTTGATCAAATTCAAAGCGGGTGCATCATCATCATCCATATACCTTTGCAGTCTTGAGCCAGAGCGTCCCCATAATAGCCAGGCATGCAGTCCTGGCAGCGAGGCCCAGTGGTGTTGTGGAGGCAGCGGAGACACTCGCCGGTCACGCCGTCACACGCGCCGTGCTCACTGGGATCTATGTTGTTGTTGCACGGGCACTCCTCACAGAGGTCGCCGCCCGGTACCGTCAGGTTGCCATAGAAACCAGCCACGCATTTGTCACAGCGGGAGTCTGAGAGAGAGAGAGAGGGGCGGAGAGGAGAAACCATCATCAGTGCTTCTGAAACGTTCTGGGCGGGAACCCCTTTTGGTGTTTTAAGCATTATGTTATGCTCATTTTCGGGGTTTATGATAACATTAACATTAAATCACGTCATGTTGTTGTAACTGATTCGTAGTCATCAGGAATAAAACCGGAATAAGAACTAATAAAAGCCTTGATGCGGCGTATGAATACGACACGTTTCTTCAAGTACTTCTTGGAATAGTTTGTTTGTTATTATCCATATTTTATTCCAACACGTAGCAACTGGCGAGGATAAAAACAAACAGAGGGGGGGACCAAAACAAAGCGACACCGAAAAATCCAAAAAGAGTTTTTTTTTTTTTCTTTTTTTTTTTAGATTTTACCATCCGGTCTATAAAAGCGATTTAGAATCACAGAGCAGGCTTTCCTCCGAGGTGGAAAGCCTGGTATTGCGAGGTTAGGTGATTCCAGGTTCTTACCAGTGTGTCCGGGCAGGCAGTTGCAGCTCAGACCGGCTGATCCTGGGTTCTTGGTGCAAGAGCTGGCGAAGAACAGCCCACTGTCTTTTGTGTCTGGACACAGGCATGGCTCACAAGGCTCCCTGGAGACCGGGTCACCATAGTAATTCTCCTCACACCTGCATGGAGGCAAGGTGTTTGTAATATAGGCTTCATATTGACACAAGGACAGTGTGTACAGTGTGACATTGTGCCAGCGTTGATTTTGACACCAGATTTTGGTTTTAGTTCATAGTCTCTTGAATAGTTTTCATTTAGTTTAAATCACATTTTAGTCACCTGGAATGTTTTAGTGTTAGTCTAGTTTTAGTCGACAAAATCTACAGTTGATTTAAACAACTAAAATGTATTTTGGCGGGCCTTGATGCGGTCGTAATGATTTTACATGTGCTGAAAATAGCCGATCTACAAGCTCACATCGCGTCGTGAACCAAGTGTAAAATTACTTATACTGGATCTCTTATCCAGTAGTCCCTTCCTAACATTTTAGTGTACCGTAGTTTTTATTTGTTGACGAAATTGTCAACATATTTAGTCTTAGTTTTAGTCACCATAGCTTAGTTTTCATTTAGTTTTCGTCGGTAAAAAAAAGGTAGTCGACGAACATTTTTTTGTCGTGGTATTAGTCGACGAAACCAACACTGTATTGTGCATCATTCATTACCCACGCTGTTATGTTTCACACCTTTCATCATAATAGTGCAGTGGTTTCCAAAGCTTTTCTGGACCAGAGCCCACTTTGAAAGTCTCAATGCGGTTCACCCGTCTGTCCACTCACCATGCCAGCCCAATAGGCCTATCTCACAGCATTTCCCCGCCCCCTTTCCACGCCCCCCTTTTGGAGCTAGTGGTGTTATTTTTTTCTGCGGTCCATAGGCTTCAATGTTAAAAGAGGTATTTTCACAAGCCACAAACTATACTGTTTTGTAAAGGTAAGGTTTATTCTACTTATTTGAGTTGTTATACCATTGTGTTTTCTTCATATTATTATCGGTCTTTGACATTTTAACATTAGGAAATGTACTTAGATTCTCCAGAGAAAAAAAGTGTAAATGCTAATGGTTAAATAACACCACTAGCTTCAAAAGGGGGCGGGGAAATGCTGTGAGATAGGCCTATTAGTGCATTCTCACGAATGCAGCATTTACTATATGGTGCAAGAAATGCAAATGCCACTCCTTTCCATGCCATGCCGGAAGGCAGCATTCAGGAGAATTGCTTTTTTTTCCCCCGAAGTCTCCTGAACTTGAACACAGTATTTTTGCGTTGAACAAATTTGTTGCATATCAAATTTGTCCCCGAAAATAGCTGATCTACAAGCTCTCTTGTGAGTTTGTAGATCTGCTATTTTTGTCCAAAAGTGCCCGCTTACAGGATTTCAGCCCCTGGTGCATTTCCATCCACCAGCTGCTTAAAAACCCGGAAGAAACGCCTGGACTAAGCTGCGCTTAGTAATAATTTCACTTTAATTTTTTTTAAAGCGCATAACAGAGTTTATGTAACCAAATGTTAACAAAAACACGGGCGGTAGGTATCCATAAAGTGCAGTGGTGGAAAGTAACTAAGTACTTTTACTTAAGTACTGTACTTAAGTACCATTTTGAGGTATTTGTACTTTTCTTGAGTATTTCCAATTTCCAGTACTTTTACTTCTACTCCACTACATCTCGGAGCCAAAATTTGTACTTTTACTTCACTACAATCATTTGAAAACTTTAGTTACTAGTTACTTTGGTGATTTTAATTTTGATTAGAAAACATACATTATCCACTTCAAATTTAGGCCATTTGAAAATAGCCGATCTACAAGCTTGTAGATCTGCTATTTTCAATAGACTTTGTACACATTTTGAACTTGTGAAATGAGAGTACTTTTACTTTTAGTACTTTAAGTACATTTTGATGCCGATACTTTTGTACTTTTACTCAAGTACATTTTCAATTCCGTACTTTTACTTGTAACGAAGAAGTAGTTCTAAATTGCAGTATTGGTACTTTTACTCAAGTAAAACAATTGAGTACTTTTTCCCCACCACTGATAAAGTATATATACCTCTCACAGTTGGCCCCAGTGGAGTACCCTCTACAGTTCACACAGGCTCCGGTCTCCTCGTCGCACAGCTCCGCCTGGCCGTTGCAGTCGCAGGGTCGACACAGAGGGAAGCCCCAGTAGCCCGGCTGGCAGCCCTGGCAGCGGCGGCCGGCCACCTCCCTGCGACACGGACACTGACCTCTGACCTGGTCACACAGCTCCGACACGGAGCCACGCAGGTCGCAGTCACACGCTGGACGGACGGACGAACGGAGGAGAGCAAAATATTAACTAAGGCTGTCCCCAAACATTCAAGGTTCGAATATTCGCTCGTTAGGGTTGGCACTCGAATCTTAATTAATGGGCTTGAACCATTCGTTTTTTTTATATTAAATACAAAATATTATTATTATTTTTTCCTTTTTTATTAACTCGAAAATATATCTCGGCGAGAATGCGATATGAGTTTCTAGTGCATTCCTGTCAGAAATTATGATTTTTTAAAAGAAATATCTCCTTGTTCTGTCCCTCTCCAAAATCGTGCACATTAATTTGGTGATTGGCCTGCAGCTGAGGTGATTGACCTTTCTCACCTTGTTCTGTGAGAACAAAAGAGTTCCATTGAATGGAATGTCTGATGCATCTCTCTCACACACACAGCCATGATATATTAGCATATGCTCTCTAACAACACCCCTGCTCTGAGACCATTAATATCCATTATATCTTAGTTTTCATTATCAGGGTAAATAAATAGCAGATATGACAACTATATACTGTAGGCATGGTAACGTACGTTTGCAGCCGTCGGGTCCAAAGCCGTAGGTGATCGGGGCACAGGTGTCGCAGCATCTGCCAATCACATTGGGCTTACACTCACACAAACCCCCAAATTTGCTACAGGACGGCCCGTGTGAGCCCTGGACGTTACACCTGCAAGCTGACAATACAGAAACTCACTTAGGCCTCACTCACACCTTCGCATCTAGCATACAACATTGATGCATGCTAGATGTAAAGAAAGGGTTTGTTTACATCTTGCCCCAATGCATTTCCAATGGAAGTCACATGGTTTGACACAACATTTGTGTTGTTCGGCTTTCGGCTGTGTTTTTCGACTGCCCCCCACCCCCTCATACAACACAAATGTTGTGTCAAACCATGTGACTCCCATTGGAAATGTATTGTGAGCTAGCTATACATCAATCTGTTGTGAAGGTGTGAGTCAGGCCTCAGACACAATTTAACCAAATACAACAACAAAAACAACAATTAGTGACTAAAGCAGTGGTTTTCAACCAGCTAAATGATGGAGCGTTGGTAACAAAATGGACCCTAATTGACCTATAGCTAAGCCCCTCCCCAAACTGCTATCGTCCAATCACAGCTAAGCATAACATGGGTTAGACCTGCAGATTGTAGAGTATAGGAGAGTAGCAACAAGCTTTGATCTCGCCGCAAAGCGGGTGCCTATATGGGCTATAGTTCCAAACATTGCTCCTATGGCTGGAACTATCCCATTGAGATAGAATGAGCAATAAGCCTATCTCACAGAATTTCCCCGCCCCCCTAAATACGCCCCCTTTCGGGGTTAGTGGTGATAGCGTGACGTCACTCCATAGACGCTACATGTTAACAGAGGTAATTTAAGAAGTCTACAACTTTTGTTTTCTCAAGGTAAGGTTTGTTCTATCTGTTCGAGCTGATTTACCATCTTGTTTGCTTCATAATAATATTGGTCTGTCACATTTTTGAGTGGTGTAAACCACTCCTACAACTGGCTTTTGTGTGCATAAAAAAATGACCATGGTTGCTATGTTCAAAATAATTTCTGACGTAATTAAATCACACCCGGGTGAACTGGATGACCGTAGCAACCGTGGTCATTTTCTCTGCGCAAAAAAAGCCAGTTGTGAAATCACATCCAGGTGTGATTTCATTACGTCAGATCAGAGCTGATCAGGCTACATAATACCTTACCTTATTTCATTACGTCAGACATTACGTCAGACCACAGCTGATCATGCTATATAAAACCTTACACCACTCAGTTCACACGGGTGTGATTTTTATTACATTAGAAAATGTACTTAGATTCTCCAGAGAAAAAAACGTGTAAATGCTCATGTTAAAGACACCACTATTTACCGGAAGTGGGCGTGGAAAGCGGGCTGTGAGATAGGCCTATTGTTACAATGGGAGCCAACGCTAGTGTCGCCACTCTCTTACTATATTACTCTGGGTTAGACAAACATCTCCACCAATAGTTTTCATATTATGATAAAACATTGTTTTAAAAAAGAAATGCCACACACATATTTGAAGTGGTTAATGTATGTTTTCTAATCAAAATTTTAAAAAAAGTAACTAAAGTTTTTGTGGAGTAAAAGCACAAATTTCGCCCCCGAGATGTAGTGGAGTAGAAGTAAAAGTACTGGAAATTGGAAATACTCAAGTAAAGTACAAATAACTCAAAATTGTACTCACGCACGGCCCCGTTGTGGATACGGGCCGACATGCTGCCCACCAGGCTCTCACACACGTCAGGCAGAGAGTCCTGCTCGGCCAGGTCGGCCGACAGTCCCAGACAACGGAACCGCCGGAACGAGTCCAGGTCGTTCTGAGAACAAAAGTCCTCCACTGACTCTAGACTGGGGATCAGGCCCATCTGGAAAGGAAAGGATAGGAGTATGGGTATGGAGAGCATGGCTCGTGATGAACTTTTGAAGTGAAACTGCCCTTGATTGGGTTTCCTCAATAGTCAATATTTAATTTAATATTCTGTAATTGTGTTCGTTTTTATTGTAATGTCAAATTCGGAAGAGGATTGACATCTAGAACTGGCTACATTTCATCTAAAAAGTAAAAAAAAAACCTGCTGTATTCTATAAGATATGGGAGAGGTTCTTGGACTTCATTAAGCGAGGTGATATTGAAGAGGCTTTGGATGTATAGTGGTTAATGGTAGGTTGGGGGTAAGGAACTGTAATGGGGACATTGTGCATTTGTTTGTTTAACTGTATGTAATGTGTTTATTTTCTTTTGTTTTGTTGTTTTTTTGTTTCGTAATTATGGTCATATCCTGATGTTTCTTTGAAGATTGTGTTTAGTGTTTGTGCTGCCATGTGGGTGTGGGGGGAAAATATATGTGAATAATTGCTTTGAAAATACTATGTTGTAAAGAAGGAAAAAAAGTAAAAAATAATAATATTCAAAGTTAAATAAAGTCTTAATAATTACTTACAGAGTCAATCAGGATGTGAGAGCTGGACCTGTGGTCAAGGTTTGGCTCTTTGTTGAACACGATGTCCACAAAGTACCGTCCTCCTGCATTCAGACAGATGGTTGTGTCCAGGACTGCACCCCTAGAGCACATTTATTATGTTTGTAACCAAGAGAGCAAATCAATTGGAATTACGGAACAAGAACAATATATAAATTCCACGCACATGGCAGCTTGAAAATGTGTCAATCAGTATCAGTTCATGCATTCAAGCATCCGCCTTATAAACATAATTCATCAACATACTGTAAGTTAATAACAGTGATATATATTGTCATTGATTACAAACAATACTTTTCAGATGAAGAATAAAGCTAGATTGTAGATCGGCTAGTTGAACAAATTAAAAAAGATTTTTAAAATAGTAAAAAAAAAAAAAAAAAAAAAAAAAGAGGCAAATAAGTTTAGGGTTAAAGCTGCTATAAGCAATAATATGTCCACATTTTAATGGCCTTTTTATTTTTTTATTGGTATTCAGACAGCCAGCAATGGGTAAAATCAAAATGCTCCCACAAAAAATGTAGTCTCTTATCTACATTCTCTCACAAATCTAGGGGTCACAATCTACATTCAAATATTTTCCTAGAAGCTTTGTCATTGGTCGATTTGCTTGTCTACTTCCTGATTGGTTAGTCATTTCGACCGGGTTTTTTTTCGACCAATGACAAAAGCTTCTAGGAACATCTTTGAATGCAGATTGCGGCCCCTAGATGTGTTACAGAGACTAAATTATTTTTGGGAGTGTTTTACTCATTGCTGGCTGTCTGAATACCAAACAAATAATACCAAAAAAAGTCATTAAAATGTTGACATGTTATTGCTTATAGTACCAGCGTTAAGGGGGTAATTAAGGCACTGACAAAAATAGGGCCCCATGTCTTCCTTCTGAGATTAAATTATACAAAACCAGGTGAGAGCCATGAAACGTGATTAGACAGTTAACATGGACTTTACATTGAATGAAAGCACGACAGAGTCTAAACCTGGCATTCCCTGGCAGGGTGAGAGTGGTGCTTTCTAACCCGGCAGGGTGAGAGTGGTGCTTTCTAACCAGGCGTTCCCTGGCAGGGTGAGAGTGGTGCTTTCTAACCTGGCAGGGTGAGAGAGGTGCTTTCTAACCAGGCAGGGTGAGAGTGGTGCTTTCTAACCTGGCAGGGTGAGAGTGGTGCTTTCTAACCTGGCAGGGTGAGAGAGGTGCTTTCTAACCAGGCAGGGTGAGAGTGGTGCTTTCTAACCTGGCAGGGTGAGAGTGGTGCTTTCTAACCTGGCAGGGTGAGAGTGGTGCTTTCTAACCAGGCAGGGTGAGAGTGGTGCTTTCTAACCCGGCAGGGTGAGAGTGGTGCTTTCTAACCTGGCAGGGTGAGAGTGGTGCTTTCTAACCTGGCAGGGTGAGAGTGGTGCTTTCTAACCTGGCAGGGTGAGAGTGGTGCTTTCTAACCCGGCAGGGTGAGAGTGGTGCTTTCTAACCTGGCAGGGTGAGAGTGGTGCTTTCTAACCCGGCAGGGTGAGAGTGGTGCTTTCTAACCTGGCAGGGTGAGAGTGGTGCTTTCTAACCTGGCAGGGTGAGAGAGGTGCTTTCTAACCTGGCAGGGTGAGAGTGGTGCTTTCTAACCTGGCAGGGTGAGAGTGGTGCTTTCTAACCTGGCAGGGTGAGAGTGGTGCTTTCTAACCTGGCAGGGTGAGAGAGGTGCTTTCTAACCCGGCAGGGTGAGAGTGGTGCTTTCTAACCTGGCAGGGTGAGAGTGGTGCTTTCTAACCTGGCAGGGTGAGAGAGGTGCTTTCTAACCTGGCAGGGTGAGAGTGGTGCTTTCTAACCTGGCGTCCCCTGGCAGGGTGAGAGTGGTGCTTTCTAACCTGGCAGGGTGAGAGTGGTGCTTTCTAACCTGGCGTCCCCTGGCAGGGTGAGAGTGGTGCTTTCTAACCTGGCGTCCCCTGGCAGGGTGAGAGAGGTGCTTTCTAACCTGGCAGGGTGAGAGTGGTGCTTTCTAACCTGGCGTCCCCTGGCAGGGTGAGAGTGGTGCTTTCTAACCTGGCAGGGTGAGAGTGGTGCTTTCTAACCTGGCGTTCCCTGGCAGGGTGAGAGTGGTGCTTTCTAACCTGGCGTTCCCTGGCAGGGTGAGAGTGGTGCTTTCTAACCTGGCCCTCCCTGGCAGGGTGAGAGTGGTGCTTTCTAAGGCCTCACTCACACCTTCGCATCTAGCATACAACATTGTTGGATGCTAGATGTAAACAAAGGGTAAGTGTCATGGCCGCCCCAATGCATTTCCAATGGAAGGCACATGGTTTGACACAACATTGTTGTTGTACGGCTTTCGGCTGTGTTTCGACTGCCCCCTCCCCCTCATACAACAAAAATGTTGTGTCAAACCATGTGACTCCCATTGGAAATGAATTGCTAGCTTGCATCAGTAAACAAGTATCATGCATCAGCTATACAACAATCTGTTGTGACCGTGTGAGTGAAGCCTAACCTGGCATTCCCTGGCAGGGTGAGAGTGGTGGTTCCTGTTGGGTCAACGGGACAGCCATCGTCGCCCGGCGACAAACGGATGGTGGTGATGGTGGCCATCCACTCAGCTGGGGACTGAGAAGGAACACTGTGTGAGCGAGCTACTCCCGTCTTGTTGTTGTCTTATAACAGACTGCAGCATGTCATTTCACGATGAGTCCTGCTTTTTCTATTTTGTTTTCTAATGTTTTACCCAGTTTTTTTCCCCCATTTAAAACGCTTTGTGTGCCCTTTCAACATTTTCAAAATAGTGACCTGTTATTTTTGACATTTTATTTATTTTTTCAAAGACGTCCACAGACGTCCTGGGCACCACATAGCGGTAATTCCCAGGACGTCTGTAGACGTCTTGGGCACAAAATGTGTTAATTGTTGTGCCAATCCACACATTTCTGTGTTACCACACAGCTGTTGTAACCTTGTGTGACCACTGACCAGGCTTTCCACCTGGTCAGGAGGAAAGCCTGGTCTGTGTCAAAATCGCTGTGTGATCCGGTCTAGACCGGATGGTAAAAAAAAAAGAAAAAAAGGTGGTTGCACACTGGGCGCGTTTTTTCCGGAAAACGCGTCCAGTGTGCAGGGACCTTTATTCCCGTTTGTGGTTTCCGGCTTTTTTGGCGTCGCTTTGTTTTGGTCCCCCCTTGTTTAGTCTCGCCAGTCGCTACGAGGTGGAATAAAATATGGAAATACCAAACGATTTATTCCAAGACGTACTTGAAGAAACATGTCGGATTCATACGACGCAACAATGCTTTTTTCACCAAAACACGGCCAACTGTGTTCTTATAAATGCTCGGCATTCGAAAGCCTAGAAGAAGTTTTATCCCACAATTTTGTAACCCATTTTTTCACCGAGTGTCAATTATCTAATGTAATCCTGGGCCAACCTGGGGGGGTAGCGGACTGACCTCATGCCTCCTTCTATGCATGAGGAGTCCAAGCTGACAGGGGAGAGTTTCCCCGGCCGGACGTAGCGTGTGGAAGGAACACGTTATTCCGACCAGTTCCTTTCCCCTCCATCAGGATTCAGGCGTATGGGCACTGATGACGTTGTTATCTATTTGTTATAAAACTAAACATTTTGTACATACAGAGTACTATGCACATACTCTGTGTCACGTAAGTGAGGTTGTTTTATCCTCGTGGTCGGTGGTCATTACCTCAGGCTCGTAGCGAATAACCAGCTGATAGTCAATGGATTTGGGTATGTTGTCAACGGTGAACCGCAGTCCCGCCCTGTCCAGGGCCCTGACGAATCCCGGTCCCGTCCAGGTGATTGGCCTGTGTGCTGTCCTCGGCCGGGGGACAATCTGCAGTGCTGATCCGGGGTCCAGGGGAATGGCCATCTGCTACGTACATGAGGTATAGGCAAGTATAAGGACTCATCGATCTGAACACTAAGTTATAGGTCAATCTGTCTTTGAATGGGCTCTATGCATAGCCGGCGGCCGCCATTTTGGAAAGAACTTGGGCCCCTTCCTTACTTCCTTCACAGGTGATACTAATGAAGGCTCTGTTCCATTCTGGTCAAACAGAGTCACTGTTAGTCAGGCGTGCTGCTATTGTGCATGTTGGCCAAGGGGCCAGTGAGGCGCTCCAACGTTGAAGCACTGGGCCCTAGTGGTAAGAGGAAGGACTGCAGGCGGACCCGTGGATTCATGACGAGGAAACCCCGTGCAGCTGGGCTTTAACATTGAGCGCTCGGTTGCACTTCCGCGTTTGACCACCAAAATGTGGTGGTCAAATGCGGAAGTAGACGTTCTGAGACGGACCTTCCGGGTGCTTCAAAACGCCACTGAGCAACTTCCACTGACATGAATATCGGGGGGGGGGGGCTTCGCGCCAGTTCAGTCGCTATCCTTCTTTATACTCTATGATGTTGGCTCACTGGAAACTCTAAAGTGTCATTGAGTGGGTTCCAAATGGCTCTGTATGGGTGTGCAATGCTGAAAGTGTACAAATGGAACCAAATGGACCCCTATGGGTCCATTTGGTTCCATTTGTACAATATCAGAGTTACAGACCTGTAAGGGTCCATTTGGTTCCATTTGTACACTCTCAGAGTTAGGAGGGGGGTCCTTGAAATTACAAGTTTTGAGAACCACTGCACACTAAATGTGAGGGAAGTAGGGAAACAGCCCGGAATTAGCAAGAGTTATTCTGTGTGCATAGAGCCCATTCTGCAACTTAAGGTGGCCTTATACTAGCCGATAATCGGGCATTTTTTGACGCTCGGGGGGTGCCCGACTCAATCGATCTGCTCGGGGCCGCTCAAAGCGCGATCGGGATATTTGCTCTGCCCCGCTCCGTTTATCCTGTAGTGTGTGGTGCTATCAGATTTCATATTGAAAAAAATCGGCTAGTGTAAGGCCACCTTGAACCACATGTATCCTAGTAGTAACCCCATTCTGAGGAGAAACCTCTGCAAAATCTGCACATCTGAGGGACTCTAGTACTGTATATAGGGATTAAGTGTGTAATCAGAAGATTATTGATTCACTCGTTCAACCTGTTCAACCTGTCTCCTCGTCCTTGCATGTCTTCTGGTCCGCTTCAACAGCACCATACGGCCATTGCTGTACTTGACGTCATAGCCCTGCTCCCTGAAGTGCTGCTCACAGCCAGGCAGGAGCACAGGCTTTATCTGGAGGAGAGATTCACATTCAAACAAACATATTCATTCAGTCACTACAGCAGAGTTCAGCTGAATAGATACAAACACAGCCTATGTGTGAAAGAACATCATAGACAGAGCATAGCAAACAATCCTCATCCAGGTCATTACTCATTATCATTTCAGCTTTGTCAAACCATGAGGAGTCACTGTCATGTAAAAACTAATTCTGAACAAGTCTCACAAGGTAACAATGTAACTATACTACCGTAAGTATAATTACCATGCTCAACTACCACTACCGTTCTCTATAGAACGTCGCAGTCCCGCCCCCTACCATGGCCCAGGAAATGATTCTCCGTTCATTTTCCTCATAGACATTTCAGAAAGTATTTATTTAAAGACGTTTACGCCGCGGACAAAGCCAACTCGAGTCGTGACAAATCATGACATTGTTGTTTTTCTTCTTTGTAATTATTTGTTTGGTCCAAAATATTGTTTGTGTTGTCATGAGTTGTCACGACTCGAGTTGGCTTTGTCCGCGGCGTAACCGTCTTTAAATAAATACTTTTTGAAATGTCTATGGGAAAAATGCATTGGGATTCATTTCCTGGGCCATGGTAGGGGACGGGACTGCGACGCTCTATTACCATGTACCAGTACCATGATCTAGTACCATACCATGTACAATTTACAATTTAGTCATTTAGCAGTGGTATAAAAGTGGTATGCCACTTTCACAGAAATAGTCATGAAAGATCATAAGCAAGCTAAGAACCTAATATCTGTCTAAGAGTAGAATATCTGTACAGTCAGTCACGTGTAAACTAACTTACATAAGTTTAGCCCTTGCATACGCCTGTAAGGACGTGAAGGCTATAGTGCAAGTGCTACGGCAAGAGTCTGAAGAGGTGAGTTTTCAGACTACGGCGGAAGATTGGGAGTGAGTCTGATTGCAATGGGAAGTTCATTCCATAGTTTTGGAGTAACAGTACCATGCTCTGTTACCATGTACCAGTACCATATTATTGTATCAAGCACCAGTACCAGTCTAGTACTGTACCATGTAGGGATGTTAATAGTTCATCGTTAATCGATTCATCGCAGTTAAGAAATTAGTCGGTTAAACTTAACAGTTCGAAATCGAACTAGACATTTTGAAAATCATCGAAAATTATGCGTTCTATCATTGGGTGGTTTTCGATAATTCACACCCCTGTGCATCAGTACCATGTTATAGTACACGGACAAGGATAATATTGTACACAGTGGCTCCTGAAACTGTGTGTCTTTTAATCACTCACAAACAGACTCCTCAAGCCACTGGCTTGAGGAATCTGTCCGCCAATGCGGGGGGTGGGGGGGGTGCGTGGCGTGCCCCCACGATGATTATAAGAACATTTCGTCCCTGAGTAGGGGTCATAGGTCATGCATGACACACACCTGGGATGCAGCAAATTCGTTCTGGAGGTAATATGGGTCCACCTGTTCCTGATTCCCTTGATTCACTGGATGCTCTGGACCGGGAGTCGGCCACCTTTTGGACATGAAGTGCCATGCTTTTATTCTCTTGCTAGTCAGTGGGCATATCAACATTACGTTGATTTATGACACCACATCAAAATGTAATTATTCCAACACATTTTGATTGTCCACATACATAACATCAACATTCTTTCACATCAAGACATTGTAATGATCATACTCATTATGTGCAATAACCAGATCTATATCTCCCAGACTGCCACCACATCTTATTAATCAGTCAGAGTTTTTCATGACAGACACATCATTGACAGTGCCTTGTCTACTTCCCTCATGTTGGAATGACCGAACATCTATTTTAGCTTTCTTTGCTTTTTTGCCATTGCCGTTCTCTGAGCCAGAACTGTGTGATTGCGTAATCTTTGCGAGCTGGTATGTGAGGAAGGCTCACGTAGGCTACATGCTCCCAGGTGTACACAAAACTAAATAGTATAGGATGCGTGAATAGGATTAAGGGTTATGTGCAGGAGATAAATTGCATACAGATGCGAGGGGACTTAAATTAACTCAAATTCTCTCTCTCTCTCTCTCTCTCTCTCACACTTATGCCAGAGTGCCAGTGATTACAGTCCCTGTGCCAAAGGTGGCACTCGTGTGTCTAAGGTTACCTACCGATACTCTGGGCGTGGAGGATACCCTGGATACTCTGGATACTCTGGCCGTTCTGTAGCCTCTGGACGCTGAGCATATTCTGGGTACTCTGGGCGCTGAGCATACTCTGGGTACTCTGGGCGCTGAGCGTACTCTGGGTACTCTGGGCGCTGAGCATACTCTGGGTACTCTGGGCGCTGAGGATACTGTGGGTCCTCTGGGCGTTCTGAATTCTCTGAATCCTCTGGACGCTGTGGATACTCTGGATACTCTGTATTCTCTGGGAATTCTGGCTGCTCTGGCTCTTCTGTAGCCTCCGGACGCTGTGGGTACTCTGGGTACTCTGGGCGCTCTGTATTCTCTGGGTACTCTGGATGCTCTGGCTCCTCTGTAGCCTCTGGACGCTGTGGGTACTCTGGATACTCCGGATGCTCTGGCTCCTCTGTAGCCTCTGGACGCTGTGGGTACTCTGGATATTCTGGATGCTCTGGCTCCTCTGTAGCTTCTGGACGCTGTGGATACTCTGGGTACTCTGGATACTCTGGGCGTTCTGTAGCCTCTGGACGCTGAGGGTACTCTGGGTACTCTGGATACTCTGGGCGTTCTGTAGCCTCTGGACGCTGAGGGTACTCTGGGTACTCTGGATACTCTGGGCGTTCTGTAGCCTCTGGACGCTGAGGGTACTCTGGGTACTCTGGATACTCTGGGCGTTCTGTAGCCTCTGGACGCTGTGGGTACTCTGGGTACTCTGGATACTCTGGGCGTTCTGTAGCCTCTGGACGCTGAGGATACTCTGGGTACTCTGGGTCCTCTGTATTCTCTGGACGCTGTGGGTACTCCGGGTGCTCTGTATTCTCTGGGTACTCTGGGTGCTCTGGCTCCTCTGTAGCCTCTGGACGCTGAGGATACTCTGGATACTCTGGATACTCTGGGCGCTGAGGATACTCTGGGTACTCTGGGCGCTCTGTAATCTCTGGATACTCTGGCTCCTCTGGCTCCTCTGTAGCCTCTGGCTCCTCTGTATTATCTGGGTACTCTGGTTCCTCTGTAGCCTCTGGCTCCTCTGTATTCTCTGGCTCCTCTGTATTCTCTGGCTCCTCTGTATTCTCTGGGTACTCTGGGTACTCTGGCTCCTCTGTAGCCTCTGGGCGCTCTGGATTCTCGAGTCTTGGTTGTTGATTTCGCGGGGAAGCAAACTCCGCCTCGTACAGGAAGTAGTCGAGGGCAGGCAGGAAATGACCAGTCACGGGTTCAGAACACCTCCTTCCCATCATGTTGGGCAAGCACTGACATTGTCCGTCGTCTGGAGAGCACCTGCGGAAATATATCAAAGGGTAGTGGACATGTCAATGAACCCATTTAGACCGTAGGACATGTGGAGCCGTCTTTGCTAATCCAACCGATGGATTGCGAGGACGTGTACACACGTCCTAGCGAATATTCATTGATATCAAACGAAAGAAAAATATTCTTTACTCCTTGCTGTTCGCGCATGCGCGCTCCCGTTCACATCCCTGTTTACCGCTCAGAAAGAAAGACTCGTATCTCCTAATCTAGGGAGCTCTCCGTGGTTTTGACCAGATGGATATACTAAGGCGCTCTTCATTTTTTACTTCAACATGCCTCTCGTTTAAAATATGAACGCGAGGGATTATCGAGCGACATTATCGTAATCATAGCGAGGTAAGCAAGCAACATTATTTCTCCCGATTTTTGTACGGATCAGAAGGGGGGGTTTTCAGAGTAAAAGCTGCCATATCTGTGTGGCACCCCGAGCTGCTATTTTGAAAGAAATCCTGGCGCTGATTGTGTTAACCCATTTTGGGCGGGAACCCCTTTTGGTGTTTTAAATTTAGCTATTGAAAAATAGCAGATCTACAAGCTCATAGCGCGCCACCGAGTGGCGCGCTACGAGCTTGTAGGTCTGCTATTTTTTTTAAATCGTAAAAATGTGGCGCAAATCTTTGAATATATATTCTTTCAAAGTGAATGTTTTTTAACTCAGGTCTGAATGGGATTAAGATAATGTACGTACATGGTGCCATGTGCGCCTCCCACATCACAGTCACAAGGGGTGCATCTGTGCTCCGTGTTCCCCAAACCCCAGAACCCAGGCTAGAGGAGAACAGTGACAAACCAGTCAAACAAATGGCTCAATGAAAGACACAATACTCTTAAAGGGCTCCATTTTTGTCACCGCTAAACCCCTTATCCCTAAACCTCTTTGCCTTTTTTACTATTTTGCAAAACATTTTTGAATATTTAAGATGGCCAGTCTACAAGCTCACAACGTGTCAATGTAGATTGGCTAGTTCAACTATTCAAAAATGTTTTTCAAAATAGTAAAAAAAGGCAAAGAAGTTTAGGGATAAGGGGTTTAGCAGTGACGAAAATGGAGCCCTTATTGTTACACGTGCTATACAATAAACTTAAAGATGGTAAATGGATAGTCTACTACTTTGCATAATGTGCAGTTATACATAATATTATTATTATTATTATTATTATTGTTATTAATAATAATAATAATAATAATAATATTAATAATATTAATAATAATAATAATAATAGTAATACATTTATTTGTATAGCACTTTAAAACAGTGTTACAAACTTCACACAGTATAATATCAAGACAAAAGCACACAAAGAAAAATAATAAAATAATATAGAAGGATAAAAGTGTACACAAAACAGGATGGAATATCCAACTCAAGTCAAAGTAGAAGCAAGGTTACTTGCGTGTTGAAAGCTAGAAATCTACTCAAGTAAAATTACAAAAGTAGAATACTTTTTTTAATACTACACTGACCGTACAAAGCATTTATACTTAAGGCATGCCAGTTACTTAGTTACTTAAGGTCACATCCTTAAAGGACAACTTTAGTTTTTTTCAACCAAGGTTCATGTTTTAGGTTGTTATTAGAGAAAGTAAAAGATGAGTGTTATTTTCTTTTCATTTGCTGCTTTCTTTCGTTTTAGGGATTTTAGCTGTTTTTGACAGGGGCATTCGAGCATGGGGCTAAATATGTATTTTTTTTACAAAATATTATGGCGATTTTTTTTAAATTATTTACTATAGTCCTGCTAGACCTCAAGAAATTACATCTGGCCACAAAAGATCACAGGATCTACTGAATGTGAAGGTAGCCTACTGGGGGGAAGCCACACTGTGTGTCATAGGCTCAATATGTCAGTTTGACACATTCAGTAGATCTCGTGATCTTTTGTGGCCAGATGTAATTTCTTGGGGTTAGTTTAAAAATAAATCGCTATAAAATGTTGCAAACAAATACATATTTATTTAGCCCCATGCTCGAATGCCCCCGCCCCCCTGTCAAAAATAACTCAAATCCCTAAAACGAAAGAAAGCCGCAAATGAAAAAAAATGAACACTTTCTCTAATAACAACCTAAAACATGAACCTTGGTTGAAAAAAACTAAAGTTGTCCTTTAATGTTTCAATGTGAATATACATATTATATATCTTTTGCAACAATTTTGCAACGCAATGTGACACACTGTGAGCTTATAGATGGGTCATTTTCACTATTCACCATGACGATTTAAGTTTATACAGTAGGTATAGGGCTAAAGTGGTAAGTAACTATACTCGTTAAATTCTACCGCTATAGAAAGACCTACCAAACACGTGTCACAGGAGGGTCCAGTCGCCAGGCGGTCACACACACACTCGCCTGTCTCTTGATCACATGCATGAGCACTCTGGACGCTGCCCAGGAGGTTACAGCTGCACTCTGAAGCCAGAACACATGAAGCACATGTCATAGAGCTCAAAGTGTCACAGAAATCGGTTCATCGTTTGTTTGGTTCAAAACGAGCCACTCCTGCAAACTTTGGAAGCCAACGTTAGCCAATCAGGACGGACAGTGGCGTGCACAGATAGACACTAAGGGCACCCCCTGCCCTTTTCAGCAATGTGCCCTTTTGAAAAAAATAAAATAAAAATTGTTTTGTTTGTGTTTTTTTTGTACTGTGGACCATGGTGACATTGATCAATTCTTGATAAAAAAGCTTCTAATATATTATTTAGGCCCTGAAATCTATAAATATCACACTATTAAGGTAACCGGGCCGGTTCCACGTGCTGCACAAGGTGCCCTTTTTTCACTTGAGCACCTGCCCCTCTAAATGTCTGTGCACGCCACTGAGTATGGAATCTGAAAAATCAAACAGATCCGTCTTGATATTGTGTACCGAATGCCATGTTGTTTGGACAAAATCTGTAGGAGTAATATTTAAAAAAAAGTGTTTTGCAAAAACATCTTCCTCCTGGCTGACAGGTCGATGTGACAAATCTGTAGCAGAGGTTCTGCTGACGGACACACGCGCACACGCACTCGCACTCGCACACGTACGCACGCACGCACGCACGCACGCACGCACGCACGCACGCACGCACGCACGCACGCACACACACACACACACACACACACACACACACACACACACACACACACACACACACACACACACATTTCAATTATATATGAAATATATTATAATACCCATATAGGCTATCCTTACTTTGGCAGCCTGCGGGGTCCTCTTGCCGGAAGCCAAAATATCCATATTTACAGCGGTCGCAGCGCTCTCCCTCCACGTTCTCCTTGCAGACACAGTGACCGGTCGCAGGGTCACACAAACCGCCGTCTTTAGAACCCATAGGGTCGCAGTCACAGGCTGGTGTAGAGGGAAAATTCATGTTGAATATTACATATATATATATTACATCTTTATCCCATTAAGACCTGAGAACAGTTTTATGAAAAAACTACTATATGTTTCTATATCAGTGGATTTCAAACTATTTCATGTCTGTCAAGGACCCCAAAAATTATATGTAATTGGCCACCGACCCCCATCTGAAAATATGTTGTTCCAGGGACCCCCCCGGGAAGCAAAGATTTGAGTTAAAAAAAAACGTTCGCTTTCAAAGAATATATTCAAAGATTTGCGCCACATTTTCGCGAATTTTCAAAAATAGCAGACCTACAAGCTCGTAGCTCGCAGCTACGATCTTGTAGATCTGCTATTTTTCAATAGCTAAAGTATAACAATCTATCTATCTATCTATAAAAGCACCGAAAAATCTCTGTCTGTCAGTCTGTCACTCTGTCTGTAGCCTACACTACTGCTCCATCTTGCGAACATCATATTGCTGTTCATATATTCAGAACGGGTATTAAAGGACTAGTAATGCTTGAAACACCAAAAGGGGTTCCCGTCCTGAATGGGTTGAAAGTGGCATGGAGTCCTATGCTGATTTTGTTTTTCCAGTTCAGGTACAAATCCACAGCAGATTAAATTAAGACATCAGACTAGTACAAGCAATGCAGCTGTGGCTAATAAAATGAATAATGGGTGGGCGTGTTCCATTTAGACGTGCCCAGGTCCATGCGGGTGTGCCAATGTTCAAGCATAGACAACTCTCTCTTAATTGTCTCCTCGTAAATCATTGTATAGTCTGTTGGACGGAGGAGGTGAAGGAGTAAAAAGAGGATCGGAATTTGGCTAATAGTCAACAAGGATGTCATTGCACAATTGACACCCCACCTTCTTTGTATGCTGTATTAGAGAGCTTATTAGAGTAAACCTACCCTAATAATAGTTTAATCTTTTCTTATTTTTTATTCTTAGTATTTAAAGGAGCATTCAGTGATTTGGGTGATTTGGAAAACCACCCAGTCCGCCCCGGTAACAAAATGTGCACATGCACGCTCTACAGTGGGGGGAAGTGCAACAGGCCAACAGCATGTGCACCAAGGCCCGCCCCCACTCGATCATGATTGGAGGAAGGCCCCTCTCATCCTGATTGGATGAAGGTTTTGCCACCCGCCACCAAAACTGAAACTAGGGTTTTTTGACCCCAGGGGCTCACTGGGGACAGGGAGGAACTCCTTATATGGTCAGCACACTCTATAGTAGGGAGGATTATCCAGAAAAAAAGAAAAAATAAGTGATATTTGAATTAAGTCAAATCACTGAATATACCTTTAAGAATAGTCTTAATACGTTTGAAATGTACTAGGTATTTGTATGCTATGTCCTGTATGTCAGCCCTGTTTGTATTGTTTGATGTTCGATGTCTGGGGACTGCAGATGGAAATGAGCATGTTTTGCTAAATCTGGTATATTTACACTGCATTTTTAATGTAATGTTCATTAATATACATTGTCCCGACTAAATAAACGAATAAAGTAAAGTAAAAAAAAAAGTAAATCTAACATATTAATTTGATAAATCGAGATCTGCAAAAGTGTTGCTTATCTTACAAAGTAATTCAAATGTTTTACCCCGAACTGGAAAACAAACCTCAAAGTCATCTTTAACTCATTTGAGTTAAGTAAAGAATATAATATTCAAATATGCACACGCATTTTCATGGGTTTTTCAAAAAATAGCAGATCTACAGTGCAAGATGGTAGCGATGAGCTTGTATATCTGCTGTTTGTCAATAGAGGGTATGCACGTGACATCATCATCATACCTGGAAGTTATGTGGGAACGCCTACTAAGTGGCAAAGAAAATACTTTCTGGCCTTGACAGCCCATACGTCCAAACAGAAAAGTCCTATCTGATTGTATATTAAACAATGTCAAACGACGTTAACCCATTCTGGGCGGGAACCCCTTTTGGTGTTAGCATTATGTTATGCTTTAGCTATTGAAAAATAGCAGATCTACAAGCTCATAGCGTGCCATCGAGTGGCGCGCTACGAGCTTGTAGGTCTGCTGTTTTTGAAAAATCGAAGAACGACTGACATAGAAACATAGCTTTTTCAGAAAACTGTCAGGATGTAGAAGACATTTTTAGAATCTGAACTCCCTTTGTCTTGGAAACTCACGGATGCACCCGTCGGGGTCCTCCACAGATTTCTGGGGATCCTGGTAGAGGTAAGGGCGGCACTGCTCGCACTGTGGTCCCGTGCGCTCATGCTGGCAGTGGTCACACACTCCGCCGCTCACCTTGCCGCCGGCCTCGTAGCGGGCCACGTCGAAGTGACACGTTTCGGAATGGCCGTGACAGTTACATCCTTGAAAGAGCAACAAAGTGCATCAGAATCATTTCATTGGGTTTCAAGATAGTAAGTGTATATGGCAGACAGTCGACTAAAACTAAGACGAAAAAATGTTCGTCGACTACCTTTTTCCACTGACGAAAACTAAATGCAAACTAAATAAAAACTAAGCTATGAGACTAAATATACTGACAATTTCGTCAACAAATAAAAACTAGACTAAAATGTTAGGAAGGGACTAGTGGACAAGAGATCCAGTATAAGTCATTTTACAATTAGTTGCATGCTGAAAATAGACGATCTACAAGCCTAGATCTAAGTTGACTAAAACATTCCAGGTGACTATTCAAGAGACTATGACTAAAACCAAAATCAAAATGTGCTGCCAAAAACAAGACTGGTTTCAAGATAGTAAGTGTACAATACTAGGTTGAAAAAAACAATAACAAATATAATTTGTAAGTGTCCAATACATGCCAGACAGGGTAGAGAGATGATAGCAGGGCAGGGAGGGACAGCCTTACTTCTGCAGGTGTTCTGCGAACCATGTTCGCCGCCTGGCCTCCAGGGGGCATCGTTGTGAAAGTCCTGACATATCTCACAGTTGTCTCCCATTGTGTTGTGTTGGCACAAACAGCGACCATGGACCTATAGACAAAACAATATTCATATTCACAGATGGCTTAAAACATGATCACAATTCCCCCGAGAGAGACATAAACATTTCACCTATACAGTATAGATTATTAGAATCTACAGTATTGTTGTCATACTATACAGGTGAAATTAATATTTCTGTCTGTGCTGTGACATTGCATTAAAATAAATGGACAAAATGACCCGCACACGACACACCGTCTGCACTTGCAATATGAACACTTTTATTATTTAAGCAACGTTTCGGTCAAAGACCGAATTCATCTGTAAAGTGAACTGAAGACGTGTATTAACTAGCTAACTGTACCTGTATGTGTATGTCCTGTGTATTTGTACTGTATGTCATGTTGTGTCTTTAGTACTGTGTACTGTGTACTGTGCACTGCTGTAACGTTGTATCTTGTATGTATAGGACCCCCTCTAAAACGAGATGCCACATCTCAAGGGGCCATCCTCTCAATAAAGTTCAACTGTTGTATACAGGCTGACGGTGATGACAAGATCACTTAAAGATGGAGTGCCACACATTTTTGTATTTTTCCATTTTTCCATGTGTCTATGAGGTGACAGTACTTCATTAGACACCCTGGAGTCGTTTTTATGTGCAATGGTGAAGGCCTATTAACTTTGTATTTAGGGTTTCCTCCTGGAGGCTGAACCCCTTGACAGTCAAACGGTCCAATGAAATAAACAGTAATATAGTGACATCACACTATCAGCCCTAACCCCTCCCCCTTTATCATACAACTACAGCTGTGGGTGCGGCTTCAGTTCAGGTGGATCACCACCCATCACCACCCACCAGGCAAACCAGGCATACTTAATGAACTGGTGGGCGTGTCCCTTAGAGTATATATGAATAGAGACGGCACCCGAGTTCTCCTCCCATCCACTTGCATTGAGTTGCTCAAAAGCGCATGAGGCGATTTCACTGTGCATTCTGGGTAGGAACAGAGTGCATTCTGGGATGGATTGGGCCCAAACACATGAACGCGCTGCCGCTGACTATCATTGCAGGCATTCAGCGTTCACGTGTCATCGTGAACGTGCACAATGATAGTCAACGGACCAGCACGTTCATGTGTTTGGGCCCACTCTGCAATATCAAATTCGGCCACTATGTCCATTTCGCCTCAGGGTTTCATCCGGGTGACGTCTCTATTCATATATACTCTAAGGCGTGTCCACATAAAAGCATGATTTTAACAAATACTGTACACTTTTTGGAAAAAAGTTCTTCCTCCTTATATTATAATAATACCTGATGATCATGTTTTAGGGTGGGAAAAAATCGTGGCACTCCATCTTTAATCAAATGAGATCAACCACCTGTTGGGTCTCATCCCCATCAACGAGTGTGTGTATGTAGCTGTGGTGCTACTATAGCTGTGAGCAGATGATCTGAAGAAGGCCTTTGAGGCCTACGCACCCGTCTCTGAGCCCATCAGGTGTGCATAATCAATCAATTAAAAAAAAATCTAAGTTCACCAAAGTTGAGCATCATCACGTGATGGAGCTGAAGCTCATTTGCTTTGCCACAGGAAGCAAATGTTTTATAAGCGCCTTCATTGTGTTTTTTCTATCCCTTAAATATAAAAAGCAACTAAGAAACTGTGACTAAATAATAACTATACTAGATTCATTTGAACACGGATACAGTTTTCCTTTTCCTGAAGAGTTTCTAGTTTTTTGACTAAAACTAGAAAGTTGACTAAAACATTCCAGGTGACTAAAATGTGGCCAAATGAAAACTATTTAAGAGACTATGACTAAAACTAAAAACCAAAAAGTTCACCAAAGTTGAGCATCATCACGCGATGGAGAAGCTGATTTGCTTTGCCACAGGAAGCAAATGTTTTATAAGCACCTTCATTTTTTATCCCTTAAAATATAAAAAGTAACTAAGAAATTGTGACTAAATAATAACTATTTTAGATTCATTTGAACACGGATGCAGTTTTCCTTTTCCTGAAGAGTAACGGTTTATTTTGGACATGTAAACGAAAGGGTTTCTGCCTGACAGTGACGGAATACTCCGGCCATCACACGAGGATACCACCTGCCAAAAATAACACATCTACAAAGCTAACAATGACATTATTCACTTACTGTATGCAGAGCTGTTCTTTTTGGCAATCGGCGGTACAGTGTTGATTTTATCGACTAATACTATGACAGAAAATGTTCATCGACTACATTTTGTCACTGACGAAAAATAAATGGAAACTAAATTAAAACTAAGCTATGATGACTAAAACTAAGACTAATTATATTGACAACAAATAAAAACTAGACAAAAATGTTAGGACTACTGGACAAGAGATCCAGTCATTTTACACTTGGTTGCATGTTGAAAATAGCCGATCTACAAGCTCACAGCGCGTCGCAGCGCAGATCTGCTATTTTCAGCAAGTGTAAAATCAATCATTACGATGCCATCAAGGCTCGCCAAAATACATTTTAGTCGACTAAATCAACTGCAGTTTTAGTCGACTAAAATCATAAGATATTTAGTCGACTAAAAGTTTTATTGCAACTTGGACTATGACTAAACTAAAATGAAAATTTGCTACCAAAATCAACACTGCGATGGTGGTAGAAGGGGTCTCAGACAGACACTCACCATCCCAGGCGCGTTAAAGACGTCCCCTCGGCTGCCGCCCACGGGCACGCACTGACTGGCATGTCCGTTGCAGAAGCAGCTGCCGCGGACCACCATGTCGTAGAGGGCATAGTAGTACTTCTCCTCGGGGTTCCTGCGCTTGCGGCCCAGCAGGATGTCACCCAGGGTGAACAGGCGAGTGAAGTTGACCCGTATGTTGGTCATGGTGATCAGTTCTGAGGATAGGACAGGCCGATAAAGGTAAATGTTCCATTTATATATAAGCGCTTTTATCCAAACGCGCTTTTCATAGATTGTGCATTACATTCACCCATACATTCACACACCGATGGCGGAGGAAACCAAACCATGCATGCAAGGCACCAACCTGCACATCGGGAGCAATTAGGGGTTTCAGACAGAGTCTTGCTCAAGGACACTTCAACACTAACTCTGGGGGGGAGCCCGGGGTCGAACTGGGAACCTTGCGGTCCCATCCGGCCACTTTACCCCTGAGCCACTGCCACCCGGAAAGGTAATCACATCGTGGCTGTTTCATGATAATTGACCTGTAGCTAAGACCCGCCCTCTCCCACTTAGACACTCCCACTTGGACACTTTCCAGCCGGGCTCATTCATTCCAATGTAAATATCATGGATTTTACACATTAAATACTGGTTCATTTTTGGAACCAGACCTTTTAAAATCTCTTCCAAATCCGTCAACAAGGCCTGCCGTATGCACTGGAAAAATATGTTTGTGGCATTTCTTTTTTAAAACAGTGTTTTATCATATAGGAAAACTATTGCTGGAGAGGTTTGTCTAATGTTATGCTTAGCTGTGATTGGACCATAGCAGTTTGGTGACGGGCTTAGCTATAGGTAAAATAAATATATTGCTATATATATTGCTGTGACTATAGGACAATTTAACACTCGTTTGAACAAAAACAAATCACTTACACCCCCTAATGGATAGATCAATAAAACTCTAGTAAGAGAAGAGATTATTATTCATGGAAATGCAGCCTAATGAAAATGGAACAACAATGAATCAAACCTTGAATATGGGGTGCATACGGGTTGTCTATGTCAAAGGTAGGGTCCAAGGCCTTCAGCACAACCTGTTATGGAAATAAACAAAAATAATCAAAAAATGTTTTTGTCATAATAAGGTCAGTGTGTGTGTGTGTGTGTGTGTGTGTGTGCGTGCGTGCGTGCGTGCGTGCGTGCGTGCGTGCGTGCGTGCGTGCATGCGCGCGTGCGTGCGGTTCATCACCTCTCCATCAGTTGACGGATCAGGCCCGGAGTACCTGCTGTCACAGACAACGTCGTCCACACTGTCGCCAGGCTTGTCAGACACCCCGGGGTAGTGGAGAACACAGTCCTCTGCAAAGTAACGGAACACTTTCCACGTCCGCCCGTGGTCTTTGGACCTCTCCACCAGCATGGCATCCGGACGGTAACTCTACACGGAGAAGAATGGGGGAATAGCATCACATATTAACGGCGGGAACCCCTTTTGGTGTTAGAATTATGTTATGCTTTAGCTATTGAAAAATAGCAGATCTACAAGCTCGTAGGGCGCCACCAAGTGGCGCCCTACGAGCTTGTAGGTCTGCTATTTTTGAAAAATCGAAGAACGACTGACATAGAAACATAGCTTTTTCAGAAAACTGTCAGGATGTAGAAGACATTTTTAGAATCTGATCTCAGGTCAAAATGGGTTAAGGACAAAGCAATCAAAATCGATCAGCATTTCGGTATAAATTTTATTTGCATTATTATTATTATCACTATTGAAACTGTGGAATCATCACAATAATATGTGCTGATCTATAGCCATGGGCCATTTGCCTACGACCACAGCACACACAGTGCTAATATGTCAATATCTCAGGATGCAGATTGTGTAGATTTTTCTTCCCTTTTTTACACTACTATCACTATGCTTATGTGTTCAATTTCACCTAAAGCATGGTCGGTTATTTGATTTCAGTAGTAGGCTGGAAAAGGCCTAGATTGTCAGACTACTATACACATCTGCTATATTGCCCCCATACGACTTCATCTGATTGTGAATGCAATGAGTGATAGCAGGTAGGGGGTGCATACTTAGTTTAGACGGGAGCGTACCTATGTTCCCCAGGTTATATGTTCCCCACCATGCAAAAAAGGTTCTTTGTTCCCCACTTAGAATAAACCTAAACCAGAAACCTAACCTAGTAATTTTAGTAATTCTAGTAAGACTAAAAGTATTTTAGCAACTTAGTCTTAGTGTTACTTTTAGTAGCAAATTCTGATTTAAACTCAGTCTTTGAACAATCCATTGAACTTTAGGCTTTATAGGCTACTTAAACTATCTAGTCTAAGCCAACTAAAAATTAACACTGGCATAAAATATAATAAAACATAATTGCTCAGACTCTTCAACAAAGCAAACATTCTTTGTTCTGTACTTATACATACAATTGTATACTGTATAGTACAAAACACTGAAGTCCTTAAACCAGAAACCTAAACCCTAAGGTAAGTGGGGAACATAGAACCTGGGGAACATAGGGATGACCCCGTTTAGACTAGTCATTGGTTAGACATGGGTTAAGGTTAGGTTTAGGTGTGCTGCCCCGTGGGAGGTTAGGTTTAGGGTGAGGGTTTGAGAGTTTCACACTGATGGGATTGGGCAGAGGATGTTTTCAGGAGTAAACCTTTGACAATAGCAGGGTGGTCTCAGCATCAGCATCCATCGTTACCTTAAAAGTGAGCACAAGGTGACTGAACTGGAACAGGGTCTCCAGGTCCAATTGTATGCTGACTTGGTGAACTCCTGGGAAGGATATTAAGGATATTACTTTTCAAGGTGAAACTCAGATTAAGGATGGGACGATAATATGAAGATTACACGTCACGATAATTGTGGGATAAATAATAGTGAATAACTATATTATCACGATAATGCTTAAAACTTAAAATGTCACTTTTGTTAGTCCCCAGCACCCCTAGGAGGAACGTTCACCAAACATAGCCGATCTACAAGCTCACAACGGTTGTGAGCTTGTAGATTTGCAGAGTGCACCAATTGCGGTCTTTACAGGTATGGAGGATTTAAGTGGGACTGAATTTGCAGCTCAACAAAACAAACAAAAGCGAATTCATCCTATAGTGTATGGCGGATGCCAATTTCAAAATCCCTGTGATTATTGTGAGCGTTTCTTTTATCACGATAAACGATAATAACGATTATCGTCCCATCTTTATAACTCTGATACTGTAGTCACAGAGTGACGTCGTCTGTGCAGCTACACTATGCAATCTACAGAATTGCTTGTTCTTAATGACTGCAAATATACTTTATATCAAATCGATATTTCTTGAAGTCTAGACATAACTATTAGGTTTAGATATATCAAACCCATAATGACCAGCAATCTTCCTTTGCAAAGAGACACCCACATTTCACGACATGGTAGGCCTAATGCTGCAGCTGTTCTATGCACAAAGCCCTACACCTACATACTATACTAGAGTTAGTTAGTTGGAAATATGCATGAAGCCATATACACATACTGTATAGAGCGGTAGGCTATATGGTTCTACAGTTGTGTTATGTTACATACTGTAACGTAACAGTTCTATGTATGAAGCTCCATACATGTTGTATAATACAGTATAGCTATTGGTTCTACAGTTCCATGCATTAAAGGACCACTTCACCACTTTTCAACCTATCTTCGTATACTAGGTCCTCACTAATAATCATGATAAAATGGCACCATTTGTTTCTACTCTCTGTGTCTCATAGGAGGGCTGTGGGCAGTTCAGAAACCCGTCCACCAGTGACATCATCGATGGGGAATCCAAGCTAATAGAAACTGCAGGCTTTCTAGTCCTGAAAGGTTGCAATGCGAAAATGGAAGCCATCGTTCTCACGATAATACAAATCTAAACATGTTTGTAAAAAAATATTGTTTCAAAAAAAATCTGCATAACAATGATGTCACTGGTGGACGGGTTTCTGAACTGCCCACTGCCCTCCTATAAGACACAGACTGAGTAGAATAAAATGGTGCCATTTTATCATGATTATTAGTGAGGACCTATTATATGAAGATAGATTGAAAAGTGGTGAAGTGGTCCTTTAAGTCATATACCTGCATAATAATACATCTAGGGTTATACAGCAGTAGGCTCTGTAATAATAACCCCTTACAGTCTATCATAATAGCCAGTATAGTCACTATGGTTACAGTATAGGTTCTGCAAATTATAGCAAACAATATACAGCATGTCGTCTGTATAGCATGATAGCCTACAGTACATCTATGGTAGCCTACAGTACATATACAGTACGATACATCTACTTAGGCCAGTGGTTCCCAAACCTTTTCGTGTCAAGGACCCCCAAAAATACATTTATTAGGCCACGGACCCCCCATTTGAAAACATATGCCAGTGACCCCGATAAGGGAGGATTTTTACGGCTCTAGCAGTTTTTCCGAATCATATTATTTCATGGACCCCCCAGTTTCACACGCATTATGCTACGGACCCCCGATTTAATGGCATTTCTATCTCTGGTACCCCAATTTATATTGTAAAACCACTGTTAATTTAACTCTGAGAGTTAAATTAACTCTCCCAAATGGACCCTAACAGGTCCATTTGGTTCCATTCGTACACTCTCTGAGTTACAGACACATAAGGGTCCATTTGTTTCCTAACTATCTCTAGCTAGGTACCCCCTGGAACTCCCTCAAGTACCCCTAGGGGTCCCCGGACCCCACTTTGGGAACCCATGACTTAGGCTACTACAGTATGTAGGCTGAGAGCAGCACCATTCTCTGACTGCCACCATTTCATCCTGCGCTCGGGGTCAAACGTCGTGATGACGTTCTCCACGCGGTGGCTGTCTGGGTTGCTGTCGCTGTTGTACGGCAGCCTGGAGTCGCACGTGAAGCACTTCTGTTCATCCTGACGAGCGTTAAAAACAAAACACACACACGAGTTACACACTTATGGCACAATATGGTTCACCATGACAATTACAAATAAATTAGCCACACGCTCACCACCATGGATTGCAAATCTGCGTTTGGCCTAAATTGGCTTACAATTAGCAGCAGCAGCCGCACACTTGCGGTATGATCGAGAACAAAGATTGGGCAATAATGGAACAAACCCAGACTTGTGTAGCCACTAGTCAAATAGTATAAATCACAGTTCAGTGCACATGGAAGCTCCTCCGTGTGCTGCTGCTATCCGAGCATGTGAAGACATGCTTTCTTTTAGCAGAGTAGGTACAGTGCAGCAAATCCCTCTCATCCTGCAATATGAACTGTAGACACTACACCCCCCTCCTCCTCTCCCCCCTTTTCTTTTTTGTTTTGTTGTTGATAAGTACTTCGTTACAAGTAAAAGTACGGAATTGAAAATGTACTTGAGTAAAAGTACAAAAGTATGAATTCGCATCATAATGTACTTAAAGCAGTACTCATATTGCAGAATGTCCCATTTCACTTCAAGTTCAAAATGTGTACAAAATCTATTGAAAATAGCCGAAATGTATAGGGTTGAAGTGGTTAATGTATGTTTTCTAATCAAAATTAAAATCGCCAAAGTATCTAGTAACTAAAGATTTAAAATAATTGTAGTGGAGTAAAAGTACAAATTTTGGCTCTGAGATGTAGTGGAGTAGAAGTACAAGTACTGGAAATTGGAAATACTCAAGTAAAGTACAAATACCTCAAAATTGTACTTAAGTAAAAGTACTTAAGTAAAAGTACTTAGTTACTTTCCACCACTGCTTTTGCCAAACCCCCCCAGTGACAGTGTAGGAAATGTATAGGCCTAAAAAATGTGGCAAACAAAAGCTCAAACACGTGGCTGGCTATAAATCTGGATGACGGAGGTATAGGGGAGGAGATGTGTGTGTGTGTCGCGTGCCAACAATGGGCCGATAATTTGATACTCAACTTAATTTGATCTACAACCTCGTAGAGAGCCGCAATATTGGAAACATGAAGGGCTGGCAAAGAGACTAGGAGCGAGTGGAGCGGAAAGAAGGAGAAGAAGGGAATGCAGAAAGAATCGCCAAACGAGAGCTGGAAAGCATAAATAAGTCCCCCTAAGCGCTGCGAGGGGGAAAAGCCAACGTAATGACCTATAAATGAGGCGGATCAAGACTTGTCTCTACAGGGCGAGACAGCGAAATGTCAATCAAAGCCCCAGGGAACTGTTGCAAGAAAGCCTTTTATTTAATCACCTTGTCCTCCACAGCTTAGAGCAATCTTTATGGAAGTGTATTGTATATTTATTTACAATTTATTACAAGCTATCCCTGTGAAAATGACAGTACACCTTTGATATAGCATGTTATCTTTACACCAGAGGCACCTGTCTTCTCTTTCAAAACATGCTCGGAGGATTTCCTTAGTTTTGAAGTACAGGAATTCAAAAAAGGAACCCTTTGAAGTATTACACAACTACCAAACAATATAGCACTATAACAATATTTGAATTTCAATAACTTGAAATCATACAAATCATTATAAATAAGTGTGTGGGCGGGCCAGAACTTCACAGCCCATTTATGCTCAATGTGTCTAATTAGATTCTGGACCAAAAGCAATTTGTACTCTGGTCCTCCAGAATCCAACCGTTTATATGTAACCCACTGAAGCAATCCTATTCGGGTTTATGATCCGGCCGGGAGCGGATGATATCTTACGTCATGTTGTAGTCACTGGTTTGTAGTCATCAGGACCAGAACCCTCAAAACCGGAATAAGAAATACCTAAAATAATTCCCCGCCATCAAGGGCATCATCATTTTAGGGCCTATATACCCAATGAAAGCCTTGATGCGGCATATGAATCCAACACTTGGAATATAGTTTGCTTGGTATATCCATCTTTTATTCCAACTCGTAGCGACTGGCGAGACAGGGGGGACCAAAACAAAGCGATGCCGAAAAAAGTCGGAACCCCCCCAAACAGGAATAAGAGGTTTTGTATTATTATTATTATTGTTTTTTGAGTGGTGCAACCACTCCAAGGAACAGCAATGTCCGTGTTAAACATACCTATGTGACACCTACCTATGTGACTGTGTGACTATGTGCCTATGTGACTATGAGTACCAGTAGGGGCAAAAGTGGCGCTGTTGTGCCAGAAACAGAGACAGAGAGATAGTGTTGCACTGTTGCCTGTTAATGACAGAGAGAGAGAGAGAGGGGGGGGGGGGGGGTGGAGTTGCACCACTCAGTTCACAGTCACACAGGTGTGATTTTCTTTTATCATCCGGTCTAAACCACGCCTAGACCAGATCACACAGCGATTTAGTATCACGGCTTTCCTCCGAGGTGGAAAGCCTGGTTAAACGCGAGGTTAAAACCCCTGACCTCCAGGTATCCAATGATGCAGTAGGACTGGGGTCCGTCCAGGCCACAGGTGGACGAGGCAGAGAGCTGAGCGGCGCGGCCCACCATCAGGTCACCCAGGTGGGGGTTGCAGGAACTCCCCTCGCACTCGTCTTGCGTTCGGGCCCCAGGCGCCGTCATCATCATAACTAACACAGAGAGGATGGAACAGGGGAAAAAGGTTGTGTAGTTGACAATGATATGTCATCGCTGCACATGGACGAGAAGGAATTAATAGTGTAGCAACATGACTGCAGGTATGTACTGTACAGGTATGCTGTGTGTGTGTGTGTGTGTGTGTGTGTGTGTGTGTGTGTGTGTGTGTGTGTGTGTGTGTGTGTGTGTGTGTGTGTGTGTGTGCGGTGCGCGCCATGTCTGTCAGTACTGGACTGTTATGTGAAGCTTTTCAATGTCTCTGCTCTCATATCGGCAAGAGAATATCCTGTACACTTTCTAATACTTGGTGTATATAGGAAGCACGTACACAGTATATACCCACCATTGTGCACTTTATGAGAACTCAGGTTTATCCTCTCTGACTGAGAGGTGAGATAAGCATTGGAATTTGGCACCTATTTTTAAATAAAGCCATTGCTGGGATGCTCCTTGACTATATTTGTTCCATGTTGGAATTGAACAATAGCACGTATCAGACCCGCTCTAGTGATTTGTTTAAGGCTCAAGGTTCCTCAGGCTTAGACAGAGTTGGGCAAGACAGCTTTTTCTGTCAATGGCCCAACTTTGTGGAATGAACTTCAAAACTCCTTAAAACTGAGCTCCCTGCCATCGTTCGGTCAGTTCAAAGGAATGCTCCAGAACATTTTTCATCGTGATTGCTCCTGCTTCAATTGATTTATTTTACTGGTTGTTCTGCATTTAAGTTCCTTTGTAATTTATCCTGATTTATAATGTTGTGTTTTATGTACTGTTTTTGACTGTATTTGTGAATTGGAACCTCGGCTACATTGAAAATGAGGGCTTGCCCTCAACTGTATTTCCGAGCATAAATAAATGATGATGATGATGATGATGATGATGATGATGATGATGATGATGATATGATATGTCAGGATAGAAGTCACAGTCAAGTGTACTAATTTGACTATATACTGTATAAATGATGAGCTTTTGGGGTAAAATACCGTTCTTCATAAACTGACAAAATGCTATACTTGTCAGCCCTGCTTACGCACACACCATAATCACATTTACATGAATAAAGACTACAGTGCATGCTGAGCTTTGAATGCTCCTGATTGCATTCAGACACTGTAATCATAACATGGCCAGATGCGCCAGAAAGAAATCTAACATTTCAAGCTTAATTGCACATCTTGTGATTTTAAGTTGCTGCTGCATCCTTTGAGTTTTGAATACTTCAACAAGTCTAACGTGAATGAAATAACCACTGCTTGGAAAATGAATCGCTTTGAGGTCTTGTGACGATAATCAGTTGCCTACAGAGTTGCTGTGTAGAGAATATGCTTATCCAATTTTGACCTGAGATCAGATTCTAAAAATGTCTTCTACATCCTGACAGTTTTCTGAAAAAACTATGTTTCTATGTCAGTCGTTCTTCGATTTTTCAAAAAATAGCAGACCTACAAGCTCGTAGCGCGCCACTCGGTGGCGCGCTATGAGCTTGTAGATCTGCTATTTTTCAATAGCTAAATTATAACATAATGTTTAAAACACCAAAAGGGGTTCCCGCCCAAAATGGGTTATATATATACTATAGATATATTTAGATACATTACTGTATACCTTTATACTGTATGTACTAGCTATTCATTCTGAGGTGCATTGTATCTTGTAGTACAGTTTGTGTCAAACTTGACACATGAAAACAGAACAAATGGCTACTGTAAAAGGTCCATTTATAGTATACTGGTGAAAATATGCGAACAGAACAGGACTCTGGAAAAGCAGCAAGTGCCGGCAAGTGGAAATATTCTCCAGCGATGCTCAGCAAGTGTTCACACGTCTCAAAGGGAGAGGATTCGTCAGCGAGGATGGCAAAGAGTCAGCCTCCCGCTAAAAGAACCTCGACAGTTTAATCCTCCCTGTGTCAGGACAAATAGCATGTGGAAGATATCTTGCTCCATCCGTGCTATTTGCCTGTCACCAAACCATGCTATGCCAGCAGGAGATGAATGACTTGAACTCACTCAGTAGTAGTAGGAGGAGAGAGACCATCTTTAGGGTCATCTGCTGGCAAAACTCTGGGGGGGTAGAGAGACAGAGAGAGAGAGAGGGAGAGATTAAATACTGCACGGGCCATTGAACCGCTGTTTGTGGCACACGCACACACGCACGCACGCACGCACGCACGCACGCACGCACGCACGCACGCACGCACGCACGCACACACGCACAGTTACAAAAAAGAAGTCACACAAGAAAGACTCATAGACAACAGCATAGGAGACAGATAATAACAACAAGGCACTGACTCAATAAGGCTGCATTATAACGTGTGGCTCTCTAATAGCAAAAGCCTGGTTTCTTTTAGTTTTTAAGCTGTGTTTTGGAATGCTCAGCAGCAGGGACGGATTAATCCCCACAAGGGCCCCTGGGCCGGTACATTTTTTGGAGGCCCCCTAGCGCACGTGCGCGCAGAAATTTCTAGCTTTTTTGTGTTTTTATCAAATTTTTGACCTAAATTTAACAAAATCAATGGCCAATGAAGGTCCCCAGGAGCTTTCTTTCAGGGCCTCAAACCCATTACAGAGCATTACATTTTCCCAGAAGGGCCCCTGAGAGCCAAGGGCCCCTGGGCCACGGCCCCATTGGCCCAATGGCTAATTTGGCCCTTCTCAGCAGTGCTTTGGCCAAGGATCCCACAGGCGATGCATGTGGTCATAGGGGGAGAGTAGTTCTGATTGTATTATACGACGCTAAACTCACCAACATTGTAGCTGTACTTCATAAGAATCATTCATAGACATGCTACAGCAGTATGAGCTATACTTTCTGTCAGAGTTTGAAAGCGCTCGTTTTCAATAACGCAGCGTCCTGCTGCCTCCTGCATTATGTGCAATTTATAAATAGGTGGCAATCCTGGCCTCCCCCTGGCCATCCGGGGCGCCTGATGGAGGGGAAAGGAACTGGTTGGAATAACGTGTTCCTTCCACACACTACGTCCAACCAGGGAAACTCCCCCTGTCAGGTGTAAAGGAGCGACTTGGACACTCATGCATGGAGCAAGCATGAGTTCAAGTCTGTTGCTCTCCCCAGGTTGGCGGAGGGTCTGTAGAGCCCAGGATCACATTAGATAATTGACACAGGGGTGGAAAAATGGGTTACAAAATCATGGGATCAAAATTTAGGAAAAAAAGAAGAAACAGGTGGCACACAGGACCGCAGAGTGATTTCCAACGAGCGCTTCCAAACTCCAACGCTCCATGTTGCTCAATGTTTTGCCGCTCAGTCTAGATGAGGGGGGGAGGGGTGTATCCCGGTGGAAAAGTGTACACACTTACATCCACTCGCATTACAAGGGGAAAACCGGAAACGCTGCACTAGCGTGAAAATGCATCAACCAGCTGTTTAAAACCCTGGAAGACACGCCTGGGCTAGGCGTTTTCTTGACACCTTGACGCGACTGTGTGGTTACACTCATAAGAAGCCAAATGCAATTTTGTGGAGTCCACAAAGTACTGTGCTGCAACAACTATTACAACTATTAGTAATAGTACAAATGAAAAACGTATATAAGGTAAGCAAGATTTTTTTTTTAAATTGGCACCAGGTGACAAAATGGGTTACAGAATCATGGGATACAAAAAGAAGAAGAAAAGAATAAGAGTTAAAGTTTACAAGAAGTGAAGCATGACCGCACGGCACGCACGCACGCACGCACGCACGCACGCACGCACGCACGCACGCACGCTGCACGCGTACATGGAAAAAAGTGGTACAGGTGCAAGTAACTAAAGTCTGTTTCTCAGAAGAATACAGGGGTTAAGGTTCTTTTGTGTCTCTTTTCTACGATGTCGTAGGAGTACAAGATTCCGCTGCCTGCAATGTTTCTCCTTGCATACTGTGAATAAATCACCTTGAACCCTGAAGGACGTTGCTGAGGATAACCAGTTCCAAGGTAAAGCAGTGATTCTAAGTTCTAACTGGTTATTATCAGTGACAGCTCAGGCAGCAAAGGTGTTGCCTTGATAACCCTCGATGACATATTTACGACCTAACCGGACAGTTACACATCCTGATGGCAAGGGTGAATTTTTGTAACTTATGGTGCAGTTGTTGAGATACCTATATAGCTCTGCTACTGCAAATATCTGTGTTCTCCTATACCAACTGTAAAATGTGATCATTTGAGCGTACAAATGGACACGTAAGTATCCCAGGATTTTTGTGTCCATCTCTGAACCTTACTCACTAAGGGCCGATTCATACTCCTATTTTACCGCTGTTTCGGCGCTGTAGTGCCGAAATGATTTCGGCTCGTCAGACATTTTCAGTAGCACCGAAGAGCCGACTTCAGGACGGTACCCGCCCCCCCGAACCTCAAATGACGTCACATTGTAGGCTCTACAGCGCCGAACCGACTTTTATTCGGCTCTAAAATAGGAGTATGAATCGGCCCTAAGCCAGCCGTTGGCCCCTCATGAGTCCGTCTGAGCTCCTCACTGTCTCAATAAACAAAGAAGCATTGCTCTGTCTACTACACAAGTAACTACACAGTACAATCCTCAATGTCAATGTAAGTCTGAGAGCGTATAAGGGCCCTTAACCCTGTAAGACCCGGATACATTTCCACTTCACCACTTTTCAACCTATCTTCATATACTAGTCCTCACTAATAAACATGATAAAATGGCTACCATTTTTTTCTACTCGGTCTGTGTCTCATAGGAGGACTGTGGGCAGTTCAGAAACCCGTCCACCAGTGACATCATCGCTGGGGAATCCAAGCTATTAGAAACTGCAGGCTTTCTAGTACTGAAAGTTGCAATGCGAAAATGGAAGCCATCGTTCTCATGATAATGAAAATCTAAACATTTTTGTAAAAAAATATTGTTTAAAAGAAATCTGCCTAACGATGATGTCACTGGTGGACGGGTTTCTGAACGGCACACAGTCCTGCTATGAGAAGCAGAAAAAAATGCTGCCATTTTATCATGTTTATTAGTGAGGACCAATTATATGAAGATGGGTTGAAAAGTGGTGAAGTGGTCCTGTAAGGGTTCCATTTGTACAACATTGATGATTTGACTGCTAAGTTAATTACTCAGTTTAATTCAGATTCATGGTTTACATGCATGCTCGTGATGGATGCTAAGGTTACAAAAACAATAGGTGTAGAGGCCGGGTGTGAGCCAGCCATTTACAGCACATACCAAGAATTTTAAATGGATTCTCCACTGGCAGCTATTCAAAACCGCTGATCTGCAGACACGCTTTGCGGTGGCCATATTTCTCTGACAGCACACACCCCACCAAGTGCCCAACAAAACTAATGTGCTGTATTGTACTGAATCAATGCTACTGCTCCTTGAGAATGGACGGCATGTTTAGAAGGGGTTGCTATGCAAATAATGTAGGCTACAATGTAAGTAAACTGTCTAAACTCTTCCTCAGTCCATTCAGAGGAAGAGTTAAATGTCTTTCTTCGGTGCAATAAAGCATGGGCCTGCAGTGTGCGAGAATGTATTTAGTTTCTCTTTATATTGTTCCTCGCTCAGCACCTAGAAGTTCGGTTTGGGGATTTGCATGCATGCCGTTTCCCCCCTTTTTTTTTTACAGTGTAACTAAAGCATATGCCCCAGTAAAACCTTTGCATCCTACAAACATGTAGTCCTACTTGTGCTTTTAAATATTAAAAAATATCCCTGACATTTTGCTCATTTCAGATTACAGAAAAATATAACTTAATAGTTGGTGAAAGGTGAAAGGTGAAAATAGCAGATCTACATCCTCAATGCTTGTCACAATGCGATACAATTATGAGCTTATAGATCTGCTTTTATCTTAATTTGAAATAGGGCAGTACTAGAGTTGTTAAGGTGATGTTCTATTGATTGTTTACTCTGCCTTGTATTATTATTATTTGCTTTGCATTGTTTCTGTGTTTTTCCTGCTGTGTGCTGTTTACTTTTGCTGTTTCCTTTTGTAAAGCACTTTGTAACGTTGTTTTGAAAGGTGCTATAGAAATAAAGCTTTATTATTATTATATGCCTGTTGTTAAGATCCAATTGACCTATAAACTACTAGAGAGGCGTGTGTGCGTGTGTGTGTGTGTGTGTGTGTGTGTGTGTGTGTGTGTGTGTGTGTGTGTGTGTGTGTGTGTGTGTGTGTGTGTGTGTGTGTGCGTGTGGGGGGGCCCTGGGGGGGTGTGGGTGTGTGCGCGCGTGGGCGACTGCGCGTGTAATTTGACGACGGGCCACCATTTGCATGCATGCCGTTTCCTTTTTTTTTACAGTGTAACTAAAGCATATTTCCCAGTAAAACCTTTGCATCCTACAAACATGTATCTACTTGTGCTTTTAAATATAAAAATAAAAATAAAGCTTTCAACCTGGCATCCCTATTTTGGACATTTTGCTCATTTCAGATTGCGTGTGGGGGGGGGGGGCCTGGGGGGGTGTGGGTGTGTGTGTGCACGTGGGCGACGTGACTCATACGAGGTGCAGTGCGGTACACTGTAATTTGACGACGGGCCACCATTCACGATGTATTGTGTGTTCCATACTCTGCTCCATTGTGCGATATGCATGGTGCTTTTGGTGAGATAATATGCCCCAGGCAGTGCTACAGGAATGTACGATTATGAGCTAGTGCAACTCTGCATGCAAGTGGTGTGTATGTCCCTGCAGGGATTGATGAACTTCAGTGGGAATGCTTGTGGGCCCCACCAGTAATTGTATGGGGATTTACAGTGTGAAGCCTCAACTCGAAAGCTATATATGGCCTTTGAAAACTCGGCGGAAAATTTCTGTACAAATATTTAGCATTTTTTGAATTTATCAGAATAACACAGAACAACTTACAAGTGCAAGAGCATAGTGTAATAGGCATGAACCAACAACAGGGTAAATGGTCATTTTAACCCATTTTGACCTGAGATCAGATTCTAAAAATGTCTTCTACATCCTGACAGTTTTCTGAAAAAGCTATGTTTCTGTGTCAATCGTTCTTCGATTTTTCAAAAATAGCAGACCTACAAGCTCGTAGCGCGCCACTCGGTGGCGCGCTATGAGCTTGTAGATCTGCTATTTTTCAATAGCTAAAGCATAACATAATGCTAACACCAAAAGGGGTTCCTGCCGAGAATGGTTAAGTAGAGTCAATGAAAAACAATTTAGTGAAATGATACCAGGTAAACATCAAAACAACTTTGCTATCTAAATAACGTTAATTTAACATATCAATAATGCATGCTGGGTATGTGTAGTGTGTGTAGTAATATTAACATGTATAATATGTATCTGCTTTATCTGTTTTCTATATCGAATTTGGTACCACTGCAATAATGCACTCCAATTTACCTTTAAATTAACGCAACACGTTTAGATAAGAAAAAAGGAAGATCTCGTGTCGCATTTCATGCTAGCTTAACCACTATAATCCAACTAAACAAAGTCTTGACTAGATGAGACTTGACTGGGAGGACACAGTGCCATTAGAATGAAGCCAACATACAAACAAATGTGCATTATGTACACACTGTAAATGTACAGTAAAATACAAACAGTATTAGGGTCATGCTGTAACCTGCAATGAAGAGGAACCCTTATTTAGAGGAATTTACTGTCAACTTTACTAGTGAGGGGGGGGGGGGGGCTGTATTTTTTAAATACAATATTCTTTGTATTTAAAAAATCACACCCGTGTGAACTGAGTGGTGTAAGGTTTTATATAGCTTGATCAGCTCTGATCTGACGTAATGAAATCACACCCGGATGTGATTTCACAACTGGCTTTTTTTGTGCAGAAAAAATGAGCATGGTTGCTACGGTCATCCAGTTCACCCGGGTGTGATTTAATTACGTCAGAAATTATTTTGAACATAGCAACCATGCTCATTTTTTTCTGCACACAAAAGCCAGTTGTAGGAGTGGTTTACACCACTCAAAAATTTACAGAATCTTATTGTGGTGTTTTTGAGGGGCGCTATATAGCCCCTAGGTTTAAGTGTCTATTTGTACGTCTCTAAATGTTTCGATGAATTGAACAAGGTGGACCCTCTCGTAAACAAGTGTAATGCTTAACTGGGTCGTCCACTCACTGTTAACAGTCTTTGTATTGAGTCTGTGCTTGAAATGTACTGTAATTATGCAAACTGTTAATAAATATTTAAATCAATCAATCAATCAATCAATAAATCAATCAATCAAATGTTTGTCTTGTCTATACATAATCTCTGTCCATTGACAATGGACAGAGATTAATGTTTGTTTTGTCTGTCACTGAGCAAATCGGCATATGATGTTATGTATATGATATCGCGTAGATGATAAGGGTTGGTAAAGCGCCCCTCACTTCACACAGGTGTGACTTTTTTATTACAAACGGCCTCATTGAGGACATGCCGTTTCTGTGACTGCAGGGTGTATGTATGGGAGCTGCATCTGGGCTTTTTCCACATACCTCGTTGGTGTGAAAGTGTTCCAGCGGTGTATTTATTTTCTTCTGGTTGCCCTGCAGCTGACGTTCAACTGATGATCCCACAACAGTCGTGGTGAGTTGCACTACAGAGGCAGAAGTACAAGACCGCTTCTTATCAGGCTTTGCTTCTTGTTGATAATAAACCTTTCAGCAGGAAAAGTGTCAATACTGCAATGTACATGTACTCCGTTACAAGTAGAAGTCCCGTGTCTTAGAATGTCTTCTAAATCCTGACAGTTTTCTGAAAGACCCATGTTTCTATGTCAGTGGTGCTAAACCTTTTCCATTAAGGAGCCCCAGAATTATGTATTTGGCCGCGGATCCCCATCTCAAAATATGTTGTTCCAGGGACCCCCCCAAAAGCAAAGATTTGAGTTAAAAACGCTCGCTCTGAAAGAATATATATTCCCAATTTGTGCCACATTTTTCAAAAATAGCAGATCTACAAGCTCGTAGCACGCCACCAAGCTTGTAGATCTGCTATTTTTCAACAGCTAAAGCATAACATAATGCTTAAAAACACCAAAAGTCCTAAAAGTAAAAGTATACTCATATTGCGTAATGTCCTGTTTCACAAGTTCAAAATGTGTACAAGATCTTTTGAAAATAGAATCGGTTATTTTCAAATTTGTTGAATTGGTTAATGTATGTTTTTTTTTTAATGAAAATGTACATTTCCAAAGTAACTAGTAACTAAAGTTTTCAAATAATTGTAGTGAAGTAAAAGTAAAATGTTTGGCACTGAGATGTAGTGGAGTAGAAGTAAAAAGTACTGGGAATTGGAAGTACTCAAGTAAAGTACAAATTCCTCAAAACTGTACTTAAGTACAGTACTTACGTTAAGTAAATGTACTTAGTTACTTTCCACCACTGCCTTTCAGCATCTTCATACTGTATATGACGGAACATAACTGTAAGATGTCACCGGCTTTAACACATTTTGGGCGGGAACCCCTTTTGGTGTTTTAAACATTATGTTATAATTTAGCTATTGAAAAATAGCAGATCTACAAGCTCATAGCGCGCATCAGGATGTAGAAGACATTTTTAGAATCTGATCTCAGGTCAAAATGGGTTAAACAGATGTGTATAGATATAACACGTTCAGAACCATTACCTGTGTATAGCTTTCAGGTATTGGCTACTACTACTACTACTACTACTACTACTATAGTACTTTTTTACCCCACAAGATTGAATTATATTGATCTGAAAGGGACCGCATAAAACATTATTATGCCATACAATGTGAGAGCCAAACAGTTTTGTGATGATAAGCACTCAGAATCAATATAACTCCAACAATAACTATTTTAACCCATTTAGGCCTGACCTCGAAATTTAAAACAATTCTTCTAAATCCTCCAGTTTTCTGAAATAAATATTTTCATGATTTTTCAAAAATAGCAGACCTACAAGCTCGTAGCGCGCCACTCGGTGGCGCGCTATGAGCTTGTAGATCTGCTATTTTTCAATAGCTAAATTATAACATAATGTTTAAAACACCAAAAGGGGTTCCTGCCCAAAATGGGTTTTAACATAACATATTGAGGTAGAAGAATGCTCTGGTACCAAAACTAATATAGTAGTACTTAATTCATTTTGAATGAAAATGTTCCTTTTTTTTAACTAAATTGCAAAACTGCTATTCTACCAGGCTGTTTAGTTTAATGCAAGTGAAGGATGTGCAGTATGTAATCATTATTGAACCAGAGCAAACAGATAATTCGCCGATATCTGATAATTACAGTAAGCCTACATCATTACAGTTACTATAGCAGCTTCACCAAATAAGGCTATCTCATTCAGGATGGAGTTAACCTATTACCACCAGCAGCAATGATCATTTAATTGTACCCACATGGTTTAGCATAGTTGTCAATCTGCTAAAAACCAATAAGTCAAGTTGGGTACAGAGTAAAATCATCATCATTTTTAACAAAATTAACCAAATACAAACGTTACCACATGGACCCAGGTTTGTTTGGTTCCAATTGTATACATTCCCTGACTAAAATTAATGCTGGATTTGACAGTTTAGTGAATTATCTAAGGCTGCAACTATCGATTAGCTTTAGCGATTATTGTGTTGATTACTTCATCAATGAATCGAATAAAACAATCAGTTTTTAGGCATACTTTTCTTTTTTTTAATTAGCAAATAAACGTGAAGAAATCAAATATTATTTTTCTCATAATGAACTAAATGGATTAGTCTTATTAACTTTATTAAGCATTAAGTCATATTAGCCTCATTATAAGCTTTATTTTCGGTGTCGCACAAAAATAGTGAAATGTCATTTCATTCAAAAGTATTATTCCTTTTAAAAATCGATTAAATCAATTAGTTGAAGAATGAGTGCAGAGCCAACAGAAGCCATTGCCTACCTGTCTCTGCTGCAGCCTCACTCACTGCACGCCCAACTACATAATGACTGGAGAAGACACAGCATGTTGGAGAGGCAGGCAGAGCACACCTGAGCTGAAAACCTAGCCTCCAGCTGTGTGTGTGTGTGTGTGTGTGTGTGTGTGTGTGTGTGTGCGTGCGTGCGTGCGTGCGTGCGTGCGTGCGTGCGTGCGTGCGTGCGTGCGTGCGTGCGTGCGTGCGTGCGTGCGTGCGTGCGTGCGCGCGTGCGTGCGCACGTGCGTGTGTGTGTGTGTGTGTGCGTGCGTGCGTGCGTGCGTGCGTGCGTGCGTGCGTGTGTGTGAATTCATCCTATACAAGAACAAAAAAAGAGAGTGAGAAAGAGAGAGAAGGAGGGATTATGTTTCTTTAGTGTGATGGCGTAAAGGGGTGTTTTTTTATCTTCACAAAGACATGAACTATACATAGAACTGAGTTGTGTGCTCTCAGAGTCTTCACTGACACAATAACAATGAGAAAATGGTACCAACAACAATACAAATAGTTTTCAATAGTACTTTTAAAACCTTAATAGTAACTTTTAAAGAGTGCTTTCTTTGGAAACGAACTTTCCATTCGTACTATGCACCACCAATGTGACTGGATTTATTTTTAACCAAATAGCAAGTGTAAATAGTACTGTACTGTACATGACACCACTCAGTTGGTCACCATCCGATTTAGAAGACCTATGAATTATTAAACAATTTCTGCATTCCGATATGAATATAGGCTTACATGATCACAATGTTGTGTGATCATCAGTGGTGGAAAAGTATTCAATGTTATATTTAAGTAAAAGTATCAATACTGCAATGTAGAAATACTCTGTTATAAGTAAAAGTCTGGAATTCAGAATGTACTTGAGTGAAAGTACAAAAGTATTGACATCAAAAAAGTAAAAGTATTCATTGTGCTGAATGTCCCATTTCAAGTTTTCAAATGTTTTCTCTTGAAAATAGCAGATCTACAAGCTCACAATGCGTCGCATCACAGCGCATTGTGAGCTTGTAGACTGACTATTTTCAAATGGACGAAATGTATATAGGGTTGAAGTGGTTAATGTATGTTTTGTAATAATAATCAAAATCTACAAAGTAACTAGTAAGGTTTTCAAATAAATGTTGTGGAGTAAAAGTACAATATTTGGATCCAAGATGTAGGCCTATTGGGGTAGAAGTAAAAGTATTGGAAATTGTAAATACTCAAGTAACTTCAAAATTGTATTTAAGTACAGTAATTAAGTAAATGTAATTTACACCACTGTTGATGGTATGTATGTAGTCTTGAGTGATTCACACAGACGATATAGTAAGTACAGAATGGAAAGAGACAGCCTATAGTAAGTACAGAATGGAAAGAGACAGCCTATAGTAAGTACAGAATGGAAAGAGACAGCCTATAGTAAGTACAGAATGGAAAGAGACAGCCTATAGTAAGTACAGAATGGAAGGAGACAGCCTATAGTAAGTACAGAATGGAAAGAGACAGCCTATAATAAGTACAGAATGGAAAGAGACAGCCTATAGTAAGTACAGAATGGAAAGAGACAGCCTATAGTAAGTACAGAATGGAAGAGACAGCCTATAGTAAGTACAGAATGGAAGAGACAGCCTATAGTAAGTACAGAATGGAAAGAGACAGCCTATAGTAAGCACAGAATGGAAAGAGACAGCCTATAGTAAGTACAGAATGAAAGAGACAGCCTATAGTAAGCACAGAATGGAAAGAGACAGCCTATAGTAAGCACAGAATGGAAGAGACATATACACAGAATGGAAAGAGAGTCGAGACAGCCTATAGTAAGCACAGAATGGAAGAGACAGCCTATAGTAAGCACAGAATGGAAGAGACATATATACAGAATGGAAAGAGACAGCCTATAGTAAGCACAGAATGGAAGAGACAGTCTATAGTAAGTACAGAATGGAAGAGACAGCCTATAGTAAGTACAGAATGGAAGAGACAGCCTATAGTAAGTACAGAATGGAAAGAGACAGCCTATAGTAAGTACAGAATGGAAAGAGACAGCCTATAGTAAGCACAGAATGAAAGAGACAGCCTATAGTAAGTACAGAATGGAAAGAGACAGTCTATAGTAAGTACAGAATGAAAGAGACAGCCTATAGTAAGTACAGAATGAAAGAGACAGCCTATAGTAAGTACAGAATGAAAGAGACAGTCTATAGTAAGTACAGAATGAAAGAGACAGCCTATAGTAAGTACAGAATGAAAGAGACAGCCTATAGTAAGTACAGAATGGAAAGAGACAGTCTATAGTAAGTACAGAATGGAAAGAGACAGCCTATAGTAAGTACAGAATGGAAAGAGACAGTCTATAGTAAGTACAGAATGGAAAGAGACAGTCTATAGTAAGTACAGAATGAAAGAGACAGCCTATAGTAAGTACAGAATGAAAGAGACAGCCTATAGTAAGTACAGAATGAAAGAGACAGCCTATAGTAAGTACAGAATGGAAAGAGACAGCCTATAGTAAGTACAGAATGGAAGGAGACAGCCTATAGTAAGCACAGAATGGAAAGAGACAGCCTATAGTAAGTACAGAATGGAAGGAGACAGCCTATAGTAAGTACAGAATGGAAAGAGACAGCCTATAGTAAGTACAGAATGGAAGGAGACAGCCTATAGTAAGTACAGAATGGAAAGAGACAGCCTATAGTAAGTACAGAATGGAAAGAGACAGCCTATAGTAAGTACAGAATGGAAAGAGACAGCCTATAGTAAGTACAGAATGGAAAGAGACAGCCTATAGTAAGTACAGAATGGAAGGAGACAGCCTATAGTAAGTACAGAATGGAAAGAGACAGCCTATAGTAAGTACAGAATGGAAAGAGACAGCCTATAGTAAGTACAGAATGGAAAGAGACAGCCTATAGTAAGTACAGAATGGAAAGAGACAGCCTATAGTAAGCACAGAATGGAAAGAGACAGCCTATAGTAAGTACAGAATGGAAAGAGACAGCCTATAGTAAGTACAGAATGGAAAGAGACAGCCTATAGTAAGCACAGAATGGAAGAGACAGCCTATAGTAAGTACAGAATGGAAAGAGACAGCCTATAGTAAGTACAGAATGGAAAGAGACAGCCTATAGTAAGTACAGAATGGAAAGAGACAGCCTATAGTAAGTACAGAATGGAAAGAGACAGCCTATAGTAAGTACAGAATGGAAAGAGACAGCCTATAGTAAGTACAGAATGGAAAGAGACAGCCTATAGTAAGCACAGAATGAAAGAGACAGCCTATAGTAAGCACAGAATGGAAAGAGACAGCCTATAGTAAGTACAGAATGGAAAGAGACAGCCTATAGTAAGTACAGAATGGAAAGAGACAGCCTATAGTAAGTACAGAATGGAAAGAGACAGCCTATAGTAAGCACAGAATGGAAAGAGACAGTCTATAGTAAGTACAGAATGGAAAGAGACAGCCTATAGTAAGTACAGAATGGAAAGAGACAGCCTATAGTAAGTACAGAATGGAAAGAGACAGCCTATAGTAAGTACAGAATGGAAAGAGACAGCCTATAGTAAGTACAGAATGGAAAGAGACAGCCTATAGTAAGTACAGAATGGAAAGAGACAGTCTATAGTAAGCACAGAATGGAAAGAGACAGCCTATAGTAAGTACAGAATGGAAAGAGACAGCCTATAGTAAGTACAGAATGGAAAGAGACAGCCAGGAGCGTGCCAGAAAGAAAGAACCTTAATGTGACTGACGTAGCACTCCATCTAGTGTTGGATCAGTTCACCATTGCTTGAAAAGGGAAAAAAAGGTTAAAAAACAACAACAAAAAAAGAAACAACATACAGATGCAAACACACGTTCAAAATATTAGGCTACGTATTTTTCCTTGTATTTATCGCACAATTTGGCAAAAGAGAATAATTATGATTTATTATAACAAGATATGACTTACTGACCTATTTCACACATTATCCAACAACACATAATATAGTGTATTATGAAACTGATGTTGTTATTGAGAATATCAGGAATGAATCAAAGAGGTCGGGTCGGGGGTGGCTTATTGTCGGTTTCAGCCGGTAACACGCGGGAGTCTAGCTGTCCCCTAGACCCCTGAGAGATGGATTGCTGAGGTGGAGCGCCACACCTACCACTCAGCTCCCACTCCCAGTGCTGAGTTGGCGCTGAGTTGGCGGTGCCCGGGATCGAACCCATGAACTTGTGGTCCAAAGGCGAGAGCTCTATACCGACTGAGCTACCCGGACACCAAGGTTATTGATTGTGGACTGAAATGAAAATGGTCAGTCTATCAGTAAATTATGATATGAATTAATGATGATTCAGCCTTAAAAAAATCTTAATATAGCCGTGTTATGATATGCTGATATGTTTTTATTAGTGGTCTATGCAATAACAAGCACCTGAGTTGGAAGCTTAGTAGCTTAGTCGGGCGGCGGTGGCTCAGGGGTAGAGTGCCTGGATGGTAACCACAAGGTTGCCAGTTCGAACCCGGGCTCCCCCAGAGTTAGTGTCGAAGTGTCCTTGAGCAAGACACTGAACCCCTAATTGCTCCCGATGTGCTGGTTGGTGCCTTGCATGGTTTCCGTTGCCATCGGTGTATGAATGTGTGTGTGAATGGGTGAATGTAATGCACTGTAAAGCGCCTTGGATAAAGGTGCTATATAAATGCACCATTTACCATTTACCTAGGAGCCTGCTTTCCTCCTTCTTATTCCGGTTTGTGGTTTGCCTGCCTGATGACTACAAATCAAAATCAGGGACTACAACATGACGCAAGTTATTGTAGCACTCTGAATTTAATTGAGAATTGAATTGAGCTATTGAGAATTAAATTGAGTAGAAGAATAAACTGTTCACTAATGGAGAGGTCCTAACAACCTCCTGACAGTAGGGGGTGCCTACGCTGCAGGGAACTACACTAGCAGCTACACACCACACTCACAGCTAAACAGGAAGTGAATACTTCAGATGCTAGTTTGGGGAGACAACAGTGTGCCCTTTTCTTCTGTTTTTCAGGTAAATGTAATGATTCCAGCAAGGGAGAAAGGTAGAATAGTGTAGGCCTAATAGAAAATAGGACAGTCTGTTTATCTGTTTCAGTTCAGGAGTAGTTTGATGCAACATGATTGTAGGAATGATCAATGTGATCAGAATGTGTCTGTATTGTAATTGTATTGATACTGGTAGTCCACTGAGTTAATACATTAATATGGAGGTAGCCTACTGATGTGAATGAAAAGGAAAATGCATAATTTGTCTGTGGAAATGTGAGAAGGTTAAATCCATGAGGGGATGAGTTTAAAATAGAGATGTTAAAATGTTATGATTGTTATGGCTAAGAGTTATACTGAATATACTACTACTACTATTTATACTACTTAAGAATGTTTGGGTCATCTTTAATGAGGTTTATCTTGTTTTTTTCTTTAATGTGGTTATTAAAGCTGCTATAAGCAATAATATGTCAAACATTTAATGACCTTTTTATTTTTATTTTCTTTGGTATTCAGACAGACAGCAATGGGTAGAACGCTCCCCAAAAATGTAGTCTCTGTGACACATCTAGGGGCCCCAATCTGCATTCAAAGATTTTCCTAGAAGCTTTGTCATTGGTCGATTTACCTGTCTGCTTCCTGATTGGTTACTCATTGCGACCGGGTTTTTTTCGACCAATGACAAAGCTTCTAGGAACATCTTTGAATGCAGATTGCGGCCCCTAGATGTGTCACAGAGACTACATTTTTTTGGGAGCGTTCTAACCATTGCTGGCTGTCTGAATACATAATAAAAAATAAATAAAAAGGTAATTAAAATTGACATATTATTGCTTATAGCAGCTTTAATTCATGGATGGTAATGTATTATCTGAAAACACACACCACACTCACAGCTAAACAGGAAGTGAATACTTCAGATGCTAGTTTGAAGACAACGTGGTGTTCTGTGCAAGTGTGCAGCAGAGTAAACAGTGTGCCCTTTCTTCTGTTTTTCAGAAATAAATCAAAATAATTAAATATGATACAGTGGCTGGTGTATTCCACGTCAGACCTGTAACATTATCATCCGCTTCCGACCAGATCATACAACAAAAAAGGAATGCTTCCCAGGCTAGAAGCCTAGGATTACGAATGCGATTGGTCGGTTGACGGCGCGACAGTCGTCATGACATCATGAGTGACGTCGCCAATGACCCCCAAACAGGAAGTACACTGTACGGCACTCAGTCAGTCACCCAACCCCAACTGGGTGAACATGTTTACCTTCAGCCTGACATTTGTCCGGCATGGAGAGACACAGCACAACAGAGACAAGCTGATACAAGGTGAAGGCGTGGACACGGTGCTGTCGGAAACTGGACTCCAACAGGCGGAGGCAGCGGGACAGCACCTCAGAGACCTCCGCTTCCACAACGTGCTCGTCAGCGACCTTCAGCGGGCCCGCCAGACCGCCGAGGCCATCCTGAGGAACAATGCTCACTGCTCTGACACGGAGATGTTTCTGGACCCTTTACTCAGAGAGAGGGCTTTTGGCGTAGCCGAAGGACGCCGAATAGAAGACCTGAAGAACATGGCCAACGCCGCCGGCCAGTCGTGTCGAGACTACACCCCCCCGGGAGGAGAGACCTTGGACCAGGTGAGGCTGCGATTTGAGAAGTTCCTCAGAGTCTTGTTCCGACGGTTGGTCGACGAGCACGGCTGGGACACGGGACGTGGCGACACCGCCGCGCCAGAGGTAGCAGCGGGAGCCGCGGCGGACCACCCTAACCCCGATCCTTGCCCCGACGACGTGGTCCTCCCCGCCGGCCTCCCCGACGACGGGCTGTGTGGCACGCGGGTCCACGCCCTGGTGGTGAGCCACGGCGCGTACATCCGCGTGGCCGTCAGGCACCTCGTGGAGGACCTGCACTGCTCTCTGCCGCCGGGGCTGAAGACGCACCAGGCGTTCGCTCCCTGCCCCAACACCGGCATCGGCCGCTTCGTCGTCACGTTGAGCCGACGGGACGGGGGCGACGCCGGGCCGCCGCTGCTGTCCTCCGTTCGCTGTGTGTTCGCCAACAGGACGGACCACCTGGCAAAACTCAAAGACCTTCAGTAGCGGTGCAGGCCCCCTAGAGCGGCTGGCCAACGTTGAAGCCGCCAATACCCTGCTGGCCAAAGCTGGAACTGCAGGATGTTCCGAGACGTTCGTGGACATGGACCGACGTTCAGTGATCTCATGACGCAAAAGTGCATCAAAAGTGGTACTTCGGACAGACTTCCGGCCGCTTCAAACGCCACTGAGCAACATGAATAGCTGTCTCTAGGTCTCTAGATTATATCAGAGCCATAGAGTAAGACAGAGTTACGCAAACTCCGTTCACTTCATGGGGCCAGTCCAATGGCGGCTCTCCTACAGACTTCTATTGAGCATGGGAACAACTGGATGTTTTCCGGAGTGCATTGGAGTCCATGGGCTCGCGCGAGTACATGAACCACGTGACCGTGCTGTTTTCTGCAACTCTTCTATTAGATGGCGCTGGATTATATATAACTCTATGGTAGCACGGTGGTACGGCGACAGTCACGAGAGCAGTCGGGCACTGCCAAGTGTTAGCCCCACCCCCAGAGTGTGCAATCAGAGAGCTCAGCGGCCGGTGTCACTCACATTACCCTCCCCCTGCTGGGCAGACTATAGTGCGACTTCACTGTCACACGGCAGCGCTGGTGGAAGCTGTGCTGATATCAGAGGGTCTGGGTCATTTCTCCGACCCCTACCTTCATCGAGGTGACGAAGGTGGAGCTGGCGGACGCACGGTGACATGACAGTCGAGGAGACGGAGAACGCCGCCGACAACATCCTCAACGGGAGCGGCAACGCTCCCCCGCCCCACCATGGCCTCCCCCCTCCCCCTCCTCGCTGGAGGAGAGGGAGGTGCTGCCGGGAGGAGAGGCAGTAGAGGAGGAGGAGGAGGCGGAGGGACGACACAGAAACCCTGGAGAAAGCCGTTTGTCTGTCCGAAACGTTGGTCTCATCTCTGTGTACACCAGGGGTGGGCAACTTTGACGATGGAGAGGGCCAATATATTTCCACACTCACTCCAGAGGGGCCGCGTTGCATATTACTGTCGTAGCAAAAATAGCCGATCTACAAGCTCAAAGTGCGACGCGTTTTGAGCTTGTAGATCGGCTATTTTTGCTATATTTGAATTGAATATTGTATTTTCTGCTTTGTTTTTATTAGAATCCTGAAAAGTAACCTATTGATTTTCAAATGCTTTTAGTTATGATAACTTTATGAACTAAATACAAATACACTGGACACAAAAATACAATAACATTTTAATACTAGTCATGTAATACTAGTCATTAAGTATACTAGTCATTTAATACTAGTCATTAGGTATAATTAAAGCGGGTCATGTTTGCATGTTTGGAATTGTAACAGCTGAAATCAATACTATATCAGTATTCTGATAATAACCTGCGGGCCGCATTAAGTGAAGGTGGGGGCCACATGTGGCCCCCGGGCCGCCAGTTGCCCACCCCTGGTGTACACAATAAAACTTTTGGCATTGGCACAGCTAGTGTGCGGCTATACATTATTTCATTATCACGACACAGAAGCCTGCCTGTGATTGGAGGAGGGGTGCAGAGGAACAGTGGCCTATTGGACGTGTGAAAAAAGGGCACCTTGTGCGGCGTATGTAACCGCCGGTTGCCTCAATAGTGTGAGATTTATATATTTTGGGCCATACATTATTAGATTATTAGAGAAGCTTTTAATCCAGAATTGATCGATTGGTCGCCATGGGCCACATACTGTAAGTGTACACTGTCCAGAGGGTAAAAGGACAGGTGCTCTAGCACCACCTAGTGTCTATCTGTGCGCACAGAATGGCACATTTTTGATGAATTGAAAATGGTGGGCCCTATTGTAAACAAGTGTAATGCTTTATGGTGTCGTCCACTCACTGTTAACAGTTTTTTGTATTGAGTTGTACTTGAAATGTACTGTAATTCTGCAAACTGTTAATAAATCAATCAATCAATCAATCAAAAACACCTTCAGCCAATCACAGTGGCAATTTCGCCACCATACATGGTAATTTGTCCGTCCAATCACAGCACCAATTTCCGTCCTCAAATTTGACAGGCCTCAACTTTTGTGGACACTACTACAATTATTAATTAGAAGATTATTACTATCATAATTATATCTGTTTAGAATTGTTGGTATAGGCCTTACAGTTATTATGCAGTATAATATTCGCCATATAGCATCATTTTATTAAAAAGCTTTTGTCCACAAACCCCAGGACATTTCAAGCTAAAGGCCATGGTCCAAGCCGTCCAAGCTCTGGCTTCCATGTGGCAACCCATCGCTCCACCTGGCCTCAACAGTCTTCCCCCATGGCTTTCCAATGGTGGAAAGCCAGCATATTTCCTGCTCCATTGACCTCCCCAACATGTACCCCTATTACACACTAAAACAGAAATCCTGTTCAATAAACCTTACAATATCAATCACACAATATATCTTGTTCTAACTTCTCACACAACCCCCCTGTATTTTGAGAACTGCTGCATGGGCAGTTATCTGTTTTGGAAGTAAAGCTTAATTTATAGCCTATAAAAGCCCACTCCGTCGCAAAATTAGGCATTTATTGATGATAATAGAGAGACAGCCAGTCAAGGTGGTGCTCAGCACTATTAAGGGACGGAGACCAAAAAAAAGGCCTGTCTCCAACAGCGATAACAGCTGAAGCTAGGCTGGAGGAATTTCACTGATTGAGCTGGCACGGGGGAGGAGAGGCTGCCCTGGCAGTTCATGTGTGACACTGTCAACATGCTATCGCTGCCTCGGCTCTCGGGGCGTCCGGGGAGACCTGGTGGTGTTCCCAGCGTGCCGTTGACTGAAGCAGGTGAAGCGTGAGGCCGGGCCGTCTGCTCAGGGGAGGCCTAGCGCCGCACGGGGCTCCCTCCTCCTCGAGACAGATGCAACAAGATGGGGCGCCTGCCGCCTGGGAAGGAACACGATTATAAAAAGGTTCTTAATAACACATTTTCTTAATGCTTACCTGTACCTTAATGTCAAAGGTGTTGCCTTTAATTTCATGGCCTTGATCCTGGCTGCTCCGTGCTGTCGTGTCCAAATTAGGAAAGAAGCAAGAAATACAAAATAATAGTCACAATTTAAGTTTGATAAATAATAACACATTTGTCCACTAGGTGGAAACAGAGACCACCGTGCTTTGCTGGAGAGTGTGTTAGCAGCACATTTGCAGTTTTACACTATCCTGTGACAGAAAAGGCCTGTTCAACTAAGAACAAAAAGAGAGAAACTTGTGCAATAGTATTGAATGTGAAATTAAATAATTGTAAAAAAAGAAGAAGAAAAGAAATCACACCCGTGTGAAGTGAGGGGCGCTCTTAGCATCGTACATCATCATGAATCATCTCATACTGGCCAATAATCAGAATGCCTGTTGCACAAATTTACATCATATTTGGCGGACGTTTGACCTAATTTATCCTTTCATTGTCAGTGGAAAATATGAGACGTGTGGGGACAAGATGACGTACATTTTCCCTTCATTGTCAATGGCATTTAATGTTTGTGTTACAGACATTTTACGTCATATTTGGCAGACCTTTGACCTAATTTCCTTTCATTGTCGATGGCAAATATGAGACATATGTGGGGACAAGATGACGTACATTTTCCCTTCATTGTCAATGGCATTTAATGTTTGTGTTGCGGACATTTTGTGGGGACAAAAGCTGTATTTAGGAGGGGCAAAAATCACACCCGTGTGAAGTGAGGGGCGCTCTTATCATCGTACATCATTAAACAAAGTGTGCATGGTTGCACCGATGCGAGTCGTGGTTTGCGGCTACTCGTGCCCGCCACAACTAGAACATACAGTTCCTGAAGAAACCACAACTAGAAAATACAGTTCCTGAAGAAACAGTGTGGGCTCGAGTAGCGCTAAACACCTACAGTATGATGACGATGTATGATGATGATGGACCCACATGACGTCACAAGGGGCGGAATAATAAATAATAACCTTTTGGGGTTGCTCTATAATTAAAAGTTGGGTATTTACTAGTCTGGTTGCAACCACATTTGCCGACGACCCGAGGTGCCTGGCATCGAGTCGGTCGGATAGGAAGTTTACAAGAACCAGAATCACTGATCCTACCCTACCCGCCCATATATGGAGATCCGGATGTCATCATGAGCATATGGGACCGAAAGATTTTAAACTTGGCATGCACCCAAAGTAGTCGTGGATCTCCAAAATACATCGATAAAACCTCAAATCCCTATACACAGTGATGTCATCAATATGATGTCATAGTAGGCTACTGACGGCATAGACAGGAGCTCTGGCATAGACCAGAGCCATAGAGTAAGAGAGTTACGCAAACACCGTTCACTTCATGGGTCCAGTCCAATGGCGGCTCTTCTACATAGACTCCTATTGAATGGGGACAACCGGAAGTATTGAATGGGGACAACCGGAAGTTTACGGAATGCATTGCAGTCTATGGGCTCGCGCGAGTACGTGAACCACGTGACCGGGCTGTTTTCTGCCCCCCTCAATATCGCAACTGGCATAGACTAGCCTGGACTCCATATTTAGGCATGCCTGACACGGACCGCATGAAGGAACACTGATGGACAGATGGGTGCAACGGGTACTCTGGCAACGGGTAGCCTACAACGGGTTTGCATAATGGTGGGGCATGAATGATGCATTTTCAACTTGCATCGTTCCCGACTTTCAATCGTTCACGACGAGTACTCAAAAGTCACCTTACAGCTCCACATACCATATCCAACGGGTGAGCGGTAGCCTATCAATCGTGCTTTTGTAGAGATGTAAAGATTAAGCTATATTATATAGGTTTGCCGTGCACTGTACACTATGCACGAATGATTAATGCCACACAATTCAAATGAATTATAGGCCTATTACTTAACCCTGACCTGAGATCAGATTCTAAAAATGTCTTCTACATCCTGACAGTTTTCTGAAAAAGCTATGTTTCTATGTCAGTCGTTCTTCGATTTTTCAAAAATAGCAGACCTACAAGCTCGTAGCGCGCCACTCGGTGGCGCGCTATGAGCTTGTAGATCTGCTATTTTTCAATAGCTAAAGCATAACATAATGCTAACACCAAAAGGGGTTCCCGCCCAAAATGGGTTAAAGGAGAATTCCGGACTAACCATTTTCTTAATCTTATGTTATTACGGTATATCCAATAACGAGTGGCACAGGTGAACATTGACATAACTCCGTCCAGAGCACATCGCTAAATCGCTTATTTTGAATGCTTTATTTATTTTTAATTTTTTTCTGCATGGACACCCGTCTTTCATAATGTCCACATACGCTACACAGTGTTTTGTCCCAAATGGGCTGCCGTAAAAAGGCGAACTATAGCATAAGACCCAGCGTAGTATTCTGTGAGCTGCGGTGCACTCTGGATGGAGTTGTGTAATTTTTCACCTATATACCACTCCTTCCTGGATTTACTAACATCAGATTAAGGTACGAAAATGGTTAGTCCGCAATTCTGCTTTAAAAAAAGAGTTTACAAGTGATTTAAAGCTCTACGGCTATTTGTGTTATTGATGCATTTAAGGATATATATAATTAATTTGAAGATTGGTTGAGTAGGTTGGCATTGGCGTCGGTGGCCAACAGCGCTGCGGTGAGAAACTGAAGATGACAGAATGCATCAGAGCAAAACACATGGAAGGCTGCGTCCCACTGTGTGATATTCAACAGCAAGGGTCACTGGAGGTATGACTGCAAGCAAACGGCACCATCTGCCACACACCTAGCGAAATCTCCTAGGCCTAGCAGGGTGACACAGGGAAGTGAGCTTGTTTAATCCTCTGTGTATCTCCGTTCCAAAATATTATTCCCGGAATTTTCACCTGATCTGAAAAAAGACTTAATGGAATATTAGAATTGTGATTAATGTGTAATAGGATGGTTGGTTATACTGAAGTGATACAAGGTACTTTACACTAGCAATCCTTTTGTACTGCCAGTAAGATCAACATCATTAGATTTAGATTTTTATATATATTTGTACTGTCTTGCATTTTGTTAAAACATAATGCAAAGAGATGTGTCAGCATGCAGAGCATACAAAAAAGAAGAAGAGAAAAAAAAGAAAAAAATCCCAAGTGCAAATCCCAAATAGCAGATCTACAAGCTCGTAGCGCGCCACCGAGTGGCGCGCTGCGAGCTTGTAGGTCTGCTATTTAGAAGAAAGAATCCCTTAACTCAGGGGTTTCCCAAACTGTGGTGCGTGGGCGCCTTCTAGGGGGTGCGCGACATGAAAAGGCTAATGGTGGTGCTAAATATATTAACATATTATGCTATGCTGCAATATATGCCATACAGTATATATGTGCAAATATGTGGATTGTCTCTATAGCTTATGCAATGTTTATTTCCTTGTGGGGCAGTGCGTCGGCTAAGGCGCGATTCATACTCCTATAGAGCCGAATAAAAGTGGGTTCGGCTCTGTAGAGCCTACAATGTGACGTCATTTGAGGTTCGGGGGGGCGGGTACCGCCCTAAAGTCGGCTCTTCGGTGCTACTGAAATTTTCTGACGAGCCGAAATCATTTCGGCACTACAGCACCGAAACAGTGGTAAAATAGGAGTATGAATCGGCCCTAGGTCAGGAGGTAACAGGGGTGCATGGCCAAAAAGGTTTGGGAACTGCTGCCTTAACTCATGACTGAGGTCAATACTGTGTACTTGTATAAACTTTGGACTTGAATTGATAAGCCAATGAAAGATACTAGAGCGGTGTGCCTGTTGGGTACTGGCCTACTTGGAACGATGCAAGTTGGAAATTTGGAGTTTATGCAGATGTCGGAACACCAGTGTGATGTCAGAACAGGCCAGCTCCATTATGGAGATCTGTCCAGAGCTGGGGCAGAGGATTTTGTGCTGGTTCTGGACAACCGGCAATTCGACGAACTTGACACCGGGCACTGCATTTCCCTGTGGTGGTGTGGAACGTGCGTGTCCGATTTGAAGTCGGTGGGGCAAACGGTTCTTGAGTTACGTGGATAACAGATGTACGTACACACGTACACACACAGAGACTTGGTGAATTGATAGATAGATAGATAGATAGATAGATAGATAGATAGATAGATAGATAGATAGATAGATAGAGCAATGCCCGTGCATATTTGATTGCACTAGAGTGCTTGCCGGTTTCGACTGGGCCGGTTCTGGAGAACCACTCACCCGTTTGACTTCAGACTTGGGGCCCTTAGTAATAAATACACCCACCAAGTCGATTGGATGAATGGTTCTGTTGTGGCAGCGGTGGCCGAACGGATAGCGGCGCGGTCTAGATACCGGAAGGTTCCCAGTTCGAACCAGCCGTCCGACACGTTAAAAATTACCACCGCTGAAATGCCCTTGAACAAGGCATCAACCACTACGATGAAATGTGTTCTATGAGCAGGGCCTGGCTGGAAACAAGTTCTTGAGCTTAGCCCAGATACCCTGGGTAAATATGCCCTCATTTCATTTCATTTCATTTCATTTCTCGAGATAGCAAGGATAGACAACATACAGACTCAGAGATCCCTAATACTTGCTTGTGACACTAGGTGGTGCTCAAGGCAAAGTGAAGGCATATCAAGATCACTCAAAGATTTCTCAAGTGTCTCAAGAATAGTTACCTATATGAGCTAAAGAGAATGAATTCATTCTCTTTAGCTCATATATTACCAGATATTTACTTACAGAGTAATAATAATAATATAATATGATGATAATAATTCTAATAATACTAATTATAATGCACGTTCAATTGTTCATCCATCATTTATTACCATGTGCATTTTACAAGGTAACGTCACCCATTTTGAAGCATCGCTCCCCTGTTCATCTTAAGGCCGATATTAAGGCCTATATTAATGTCCACTATAGTACTTGCTTGTCTTCTATGTATTGCAGTAGAAGTAAATGACAGAACAGTGGTTGTGGTTTGAATGGATTACACAGACCTAACTGTATTACTCAACCAGCACTATCTGCGTGCCACTTCATCAGCGGCACAGTTTCCCTATCATTTGTGGGTAAGAAGGCAATACAGGCAATGTAACATTAAAGGTCTTTTATAATCTTAAAGCACATCCGAGGGTTAGCAAATGTCTTACCTTCATTCAGTTGGACATTTGATGTAAGCAGCTGAGTACACACAGTGCTTCAAGTGTTTAAGCAGAACAGAAGGTCATTAATGGTCACAAGAAATTAAGAATTAAATGTAATAATAATTAAAAAAAATAAAAGGTTTTCTCAGCCCCAATGGCTACAACGACACGTGTCACCAGGGAAGCGGTTTATTTTGGGGGACAGTGTATTATACCTTCCTTTCCACTGAGAGCATCCTGGTGGTCCGGCTGTGAGAAGCCAGCACTGTGAGCCCAGCTGTTGTATGGGTGGTCCTGGAGTGAGACAAGCAAAAGAGGGCAAAGGAACTGCCTGGCAGGAGGCTTGAGTGGCATCAGCAGCAGACATCTGCCAGTCCTATGGGTTGGCCGGTGGCTGGGGCTCCGTGCTGCTTGAGTCTCATGCTCGACATTGTCTGACAGTGTTTAGCTTGGTGTAAACACACAGCTGGAAGCAAAAGGGACTTAGGGACCGACCGAGCTCTACAGAGGTGTGGTTGTAGTGCAGATTTGAGCAAGTGCGAGGAAGCTTTCTACACAGTAAAATAATCCTCATTGTTCATTTAAATTTTTAAAATGTAGACATTATAACCATTTGGTTACATTTTGTAATTTGTATATAGTCTCAAAGAAGGACAAATTCATACTTTATTACTGATGATTTCACTGTGTATAAGAGAAGTTATGAGAGATCCTAGTGTACAGTTTTGAGGGCAACGTGTAGGCTATTGTGGAAATCATTTGAATTATGTTTATTGTATATTTAGGATTCATTTCTTTATCCACTTGTTCTATCTGAAGTTCTGATGTTCCTCAGCTTCATGGGAAAAACATAAGCCAAATAATACATCTCCAAAGTAATGCAATTATGGTTGTTTGTATCTATGAATGATAGAAACTACCGTTTATCCAAAGATGTATTCATAGTGAAAGAATATCCAGATGGTATAGCAAGAACTGTTGACATGCCTGCTGGCTGGAACTATATTTTCAAACATAAGGCCTCAAATAGCAGTACTTTCGTAGAGGAGAAATGCACATTCAAATTCAATCCTAGCCATGGGCACATGCATAGACTCGACATTGAGTGTGTGTCTTTGCACTACCACTTACAAAGAATACTCCTAGAATATGATCATTCACGTATACAGTATACTATTGTTTATTAAATGAATCCCCATTGGCTAACGCCGGGGCCGACAGCTAATCTCCCTGGGGTCCAATAATAACAAATAATCAATAATACACCATAGATACGTCTGGGAGTAACAAATATATCACTAAAATATTTAAATATATATTATAATTAAATAGTTACAAATGAGGTTACAAATCTGCTTTGGCAACTGCCTCCCAAATTGTTTGCACAACTACACTGCGAAATCCTGAATGTTAATGTAACTCACTCAAGTCTCAGAGATACATGGACTAAAGCCTAAAGTCCAGGAAATGTATCTATGATTAAATACAGTATTGGGGCTCCTACCGTAAGGGTCCATTTCTACACTTTCTAACCACCCTCTTCTGGGAATTCTGGTGCATGTCATAACAGGAAAACATTTGGAAACATATTTGGTGAAAATAACAGATCTCCAAGCTCACAAATGCATCACAACACGACAACAATGTAAAGAGATTTGGTGTAGTAAACGTAAAATAAAATGAGGAGGGCCAAGTACAGATCCCTGGAGGACACCGGTCAACAAAGTCTATATGGTTTAACCCATTTTGGGCGGGAACCCCTTTTGGTGTTTTAAAGCATTTTGTTACACTTTAGCTATTGAAAAATAGCAGATCTACAAGCTTGTAGGTCTGCTATTTTTGAAAAGTCGTTAAAATGTGGCGCACATCATTGAATATATACTTTCAGAGCGAACATTTTTAACTAAAATATTTGCTTCTGGGGGGTCCCTGGAACTACATATTTTGAGATGGGGGTCCGTGGCCCAATAGAGATAATTCTGGGGGTCATTGACATTAAAAAGGTTGAGCACCACTGACATAGAAACATAGGTTTTTCAGAAAAATGTTTTGATTTTTAGAAGCCTTTTTTTTATCGACCTCAGTCCAAAATGGGTTAAGTGGTTAAATGAACATTCGAGATTCTACAGTGTATCCTCTTTCAAAGCTGATGACACAACAACCCCAGACCGTGCTGTGTCACATTGATTGCGGTCACTGCTTTGATTACAGAAACAGGACACAGTTATCTTACATAATACTTTTGGGGGACTGCCCGTATTAATTCTTTCTTACTGACTGACTGCTGAGATCGGCCTTCGGAGTCGTTCGAGGTTTATTTAAGCTGATCGATAAGCACTTTCATTATTTCCTCATTATTGTCAGTGGCACTCTGTTGTCTCAGATCATGAATTATTGACGGCTGTTTGCCAGACACATGCACACATTTACTTACGTCCGCACACACACACACACACACACACACACACACACACACACACACACACACACACACACACACACACACACACACACACACGTAAACACATTCACACTTTCTTATTCTCATTGTCGATCAATATTTCCCCTTGTGAGTGCAAGGTGGCAAGCTATGTGAATTTAAATGTCAGACTATGTTTGGCTGCCCAACAGTCGAAAGGCTGCAGGTGCGGGACTCTGCGGGAGGTACCGGTGGACGACCGGCCTCAGTAATACTGTAGTAACATCCCTGGGTTTGAGTCATGGTTAGAGACCGACGTTGTATGACCCTCATCCAGTGTCTGCCCTCAGTTTGCCCTATCCTGTCTAAATAAAGCCAATCTGAGAACCCATCGTCAAAAAATAAAGGAAAAACAGCACTCTCTTTTCCTTGAATTTGAGTAAACAATCTGTCTCGAGAGACTAAAATAAAGCAAACACTTCCTAAATATATATCTTTGTACCTAGAATGGTCACGCTATACAGCAATATGCTCGTGAGCAAGGCACTTAAATGTTATATATACCTGTGTCTGCCTTTGGTAAGGAAAGGTATCTGAATTAGCAAACATTGCTGTGATCCAAAGTAATGGCAGCTGTTTTATTATATGCTTCACCTGTCCTTAAAACCCATTTTGGACGGGAACCCCTTTTGGTGTTTTGGCATTATGTTATGCTTTAGCTATTGAAAAATAGCAGATCTACAAGCTCATAGCGCGCCACCGAGTGGCGCGCTACGAGCTTGTAGGTCTGCTATTTTTTTTAAATCGAAGAACGACTGACATAGAAACATAGCTTTTTCAGAAAACTGTCAGGATGTAGAAGACATTTTTAGAATCTGATCTCAGGTCAAAATGGGATAATACATAAGCTATAAATACTGTATATCAGTAATGGGAATGAAGTGCGCTTCATGGGCGTGAGTTTGGGACCTAGAGTTGCGTGGCAGTGTTCATTTATCGCAGTGAAAATGGGCCCTTCTAGTCTTAACCCATTTAGGCCTGACGTCGAAATACAAAATAAAAAGAATATGTTCAAAGATTTGTGCCGCATTTTCACGATTTTTCAAAAATAGCAGATCTACAAGCTCGTAGCGCGCCACTCGGTGGCGCGCTATGAGCTTGTAGATCTGCTATTTTTCAATAGTTAAAACACCAAAAGGGGTTCCCGTACAGAGTGGGTTTAACACAACATAACTCGGAACAAATAATCAGAAGTATTGGAAATGTGTTAAATATCATCGGGTGGAAACGTCTTGTGTTCAAAACCTTTACTTTTCATAAAATGGAAGAAAAACCTGTGTTCCTTCCAATGGATCAAATGTAGTTATTATTATTTAGTCAGCTCTTGCTTATACTTTGCATTGGTTCAATATGTATAAAACCCATACAAACAAAAAAAGGTCACAACGTGTCGCAATGGCACGCGTTGTAAGCTTGTTGATTGGCTATTTTCATTACTTTAGTGTGACGCTGTATTATGACGAAGTAAAAAAGTCGAACATTTGGAGATAAGAGTTTTCGGCCCGATAGTGACGATATGAAACATTTATAAAAGCATGAAACCATGTCCCGGGGACAGACAGACAGACAAGACAGACAGACTGAAAGGTGTGGTTACAGAGCAGAAGTACATGGGCGCGTGCACAAAAAATGCACGCAGTAAAAATCCTCCTGAGTGAGAATGTACGATTTGCAACCAAACGGGTCCACTTTGGTTATACATTCGTACATCCTCTGAGTTACAAATGGATAAACGAACACAGAGGAGTTTACTGTGTGTCATCGCATCTAAAGGCATTCTCGGGGGGGCATTTACAATCCCATAGCACATGAAACATGTTCTCGTTTCACTACAGCACGGTGCAGATTACACTTTCATTCCGAGTTATTGTGGAGTGTGCACACACAGCTTAAGAGACTGATATGATTTTCCTTCCCATGTTTGTTGCTCTTGGGATCCGCAGAATATACAGGATCAGAGCAAATCCCCCGTCTTCAAAAGAAAACCAAACTAGATCTGAAATTTACACAATTAATTCCTAAAAGATGCCCCAAGAAAGTGTAAGCCTCTTAGCTGTTGATATTTTGTCCAGGAAGGTTATCTGTGATTAAATATAGGGGCTGGTGCTGTAAAGAAAACCGAATGTCACAGTTTTCCCTGTTTGTCAAGAACAGCGAAATTGTAAGCTGTGAACTTAAGTCCCTTACTGTATATTACAGAAGGCTATAATCATTTCTTTGACAGTGAGTGACTCGAGTGAAGATAAAAGGCCAACATTTTGTGTATTATTTGTCTGCTTGATTAAATGGTCATGGTTTAGGATGACTCTGTAGACCCACAAGGTTTTACTGCACTCTTTTGGTTTGTGTTCCTGCAAGGCCTGTTGGAAATTATACATTTTTGCTGTTTAGGCCTAGATCTTAGGCCCACCTGTGGGAATTATATTTGTATTTTAAGTTATTCTGATGAGGTGGTGGGAGGGGGGAGGGGGGGGGGGGGGGGGGTGTCATGAATCAGGCCAGCCCATTCACTTCACATAACACTGCAAAAAATAATTGCTTAAGTAAAAACTTGAGAGTGGTTACTTACATATTCATAAAAACTAGCCTTTAATGAGTAACTTGCGTTTTTGTGCAGAAATGCACTACAAAGATTACATCTTTATGAACATAGAAAAAATGCAGTCTAAAATTGTATATTCATAATAGTCTGTGGCCTATGTGGGCTTCTCCTTTTTTTATTAATAGTAGAATTTGTTAGAATTCCAGGCCCATGTGGCAGAAGGGCATCCCACAAATAGGCTACTGCACGGTGCCAAATAAATAAAAGTCTGCCCGTCCTTCAAATGTCCCTCAAATCTTTCACATTCATCATACCTTTCTTGAGTTCGTGGTGTGTTAAATCTTTACAGATATCTAATTGTGTCTGGCCTCTCAGTTTACTGTCCCTGGTCATTGCCTCTGCTCTCTGCAACATAGTCTGATGTAATCCATTTAAATGCGCCGCCGAGCCCATGTTTGATCCGGGGCCATTGTGCAAGTGTCCGAAAGTGCCATAGTTTGAGTAGCCGGGAATAAACGGAGAAGTATAATAGAGGTGTCTCGACAGGGCGGCGCTGTGAGGGAATTGGTTCCGCGACGATGAAGAGGTTATGTGCGCTGGGCCCGTCGTTCCCATGGCGTGTGAACTTTCACTAGATCCTTTGCATTTGTCCGAAGAAGTCGCAATCTCAGCGAGTGACCACAATTTTGGTTTCGGTGGAGCTGGGTTTTGCGAGTGTATGACAGAGGTGGTGTTGGAGACGTCGGAGTCGTTGGTGCGCTTCGATGCTGGACTCGGTGTGCGGTCTGACTCTTGAACTCTGAGGATCCCGAGTTGAGCGTTTTGGGGAGACGCACCACCAGTGACGGGCCCTGACGCTTGGGACATTCTCTTGTCCCCCCGGTCCTTAAAATCCGGATCAGTTAAGCCCCGTTCCATGTCACCGCCGCTGCAGTCGTCCTCATTGTATTTCTCGCAAGGGTTTGTTGGATGTTGTCCAGCTACAGAATGGAGTAGGCCAAGAAGATTAGCATATTTTAAGGTCAAAAGATGCAGAGAAACAAATATGCACGGGCCAAGCACGCACACAGCCTATGCTCGAACATGCTCATAGAATTCTGCTATAATAATCCTCTCTGAGTGACTAAATAAAATAAGATACTATAAAATAGTATGACAAACACTAACAATAACATATGCCAACTCAAATTTAAAAAGCAGATTAGCAAAAAAAAATCAAATTATAAATAAATAAATGAATAATTGACGCACCAGACTCATTCTTTGATGCCAGCTCGTTGTTGGACGACTTGATCGGCTCGTCCTCCTCGTCGTTCCTCTCGAGGTCAATGTTGTCGTCTTCCTCCTCGTCCTCGCTCCTGTTCCTGGGCGTCCACGTCATCTTGTTCTCCTTCTTCAGGCGCCGGCGGGCGTTGGCGAACCACGTCGACACCTGGGTCAGGGTCATCTTGGTGATGATGGCCAGCATGATCTTCTCTCCTTTGGTGGGATAGGGGTTCTTGCGGTGCTCGTTGAGCCACGCTTTGAGGGTGGCCGTGGCGTCCCTGGTTGCGTTCTTGCGGTACGCGGGGTCTCCGTACGAATAGGGTCCCAGGGCCCCTCCGAACGGATGGTAGTCCATGGACGGGTCATATGCAGAGCCCTGGAATGGAAAAGTGAACAGTTGTATGTATTTTGTTATCAGAACGTCATGTGTCCTTCTTCAGACACTATAGGCTACATATGTGGAGTGGAGTGTGAAATCATGAATTATAGCCTATATCATTTTGTAAAAGCCTTCTGGTCTTATAGCAAAATAGCGTAAAACATATAAAGGCGTATAACTCAGTGCCCATTATACACTTTTAATAAGTGAAATGAATGCATAGACGTACACGATTTAAGAACTATTGGAAGAATTGTATATAGTTAAGGTATTTACTTGCTATAAAATAAATACTTGAATATGCCTATTTTCTGTGTCTCTCAAAATGTGTTGCAATTTGGTTTCCTTCGATAAAGTTACACTTTAAACAAACATTTGTAAGAAAGAAAGAAAGAAAGAAAGAAAGAAAGTATGGCCTATAAAATTAATTAAAGTTGAGACCAGATTTTTTGTAAAACGACCTTGGTATATAATGGTTTATATTATATCATGTTACACAATTTAACGGTTTCCACTACACTACAGTATGTGCACAGCCACAGCGTAACAATAACACCTGTCTTCATGCGCTTCATCTGCACGCACTTTGCAGGCACTTCACTTGGATAGCAAACAAAACACACCACACAACTCCCTTCAGTCACCCTTTTTCTTAACTTTGGTACTTCTTACCTACTTTACTACTACTTACCACGAACGAGCTCAAAGTTGCCGCCGCCCGGGGCTCTCCGCCGTACGGCAGGTGAGAGTTGAAGCCGGGGGAAGGAGAGCCGCTGAACGGCGCGGATCCCGCGTACGGCGCGAAGGCTGACCTGGAGGACGAGCGACCCAGTTCCTCCGTCCTCGGTCCTAAAATCACACCGGAGCTGAACGACCCTGGCGGGCAAGAATGAAGAGCCAGCGAGACCGACGGCTGGAACAGAAAACCCTGAGGATACGACATGACGATAAAAAAAATAAAAAAAAGTGGAGGGGGGGTAAAAAAGTGAGCCACTGGACTGTGCGCTTTGCTCGGGAGACGCGCACAGAACAAATGAGGAAAGAATATAAAAATTCACATCTGGGAATGCAAGTTTATCCCACAAAGGAGCGCGCTTTTTAGGAGATGCGTTTCGGTTTCATCCCGTAACATATTGCAAGTCGTTCAGTGTGTTGTCGTGTCTTTACTGCACTAGTGTCTGCCACTGAGTTAGTTGTAAAGATAGTTGGGTGGCGCTTGCTTGCTTTGCCGCGGCAGGGCAGAACGAGAGTGCCTGCCTATCAGCTGTGCGTGCCGGATCCCGCACTGCACATGGTCATGGAGAACTGTGCGCGCAACGCGCCCCTCGCTGAAAGGGGGAGGAAATCGGTGGGAATGGCAACTCATTGTATGATTGTCAGCTCAGCTCCACCCCATAAACACATGTGCGTAGTACCAGATATGCGCGTGCACGCGCAGTCTCGCGCGCACGCGAGCGCACGCACACGCACACACACACACACACACACACACACACACACACACACACACACACACACACACCCCTGACGCAGGTGTTTGCTCAGGTCATTAAGGTGTTAAAATGTATTTAAGCATAATAGGCAGTGAGATTCATAGTGGTTACTAGTGGAGTGATTTCAAAAAGTTTTTTTTTAAATAAATGGTAATAACTATTTGCTTGAATGATATACGAGGATCCTATATTTTCCATGTAAGGACAAGTCCCATATTGGCAATAATACATGACCTATTACTGTACCTCGGCCTACTGTATAGTTGTATAGGCTATCTCAACTGTACATTTTGCAGTCAGTCTGTCTGTGTCACTTCATTGTTCATGATGTCACCTCCCTGTGCTGCATGTGAATGCCCTAATATTGTTGTTATTATCAAATCCTTTCCCTGTGAAAACCTTTCAGATTGCATGTGATTGCTAGTCATCAATAGCTTATTTGTAATGCTTTATACCAGGCATGCTAGTTTACTACAGCATAGGAGTGTCCATGCACGTCTCTAATCTCAGTGAATACCCACGGCTAATCTTGTTTGCATGTTGCTATACTTAGGCCAGTGGGTTACCTCTCAGTGTGAACAAGGCGTTGCAGTGTGTTGCCGTCGGTGACAATAAATGAAACAGATAGCCTACCCCATGGTTTTTTGGTTTGTTTTTGTTCAGGTTTTTTAGTTCCTCTTTATGATGATGGCGTGCAAAGCACTGCAAGTCTTTGGACAATAACAATCTCAATTTATATTGCAGGAGGGGAAGTTGGAACAGTAGGCTATATGGCAGACATTTCCAGGTAAGAAATGTACTCTCGATCACAAGCTTGCTTGTGTTGAGAGCTTAATGTCCCATCCATTTTTGTCCTAATTATTATTTCAATGTCAATGTATAGGGAACCTGTTTAACAGGGCCTGTATGCCTCAATGATATTTATAACAAAAAACACTACATATGTATACAGGCCCATCCGAAACATAATGTATTTTTTTCCTGGGATTATATAGTTTTCTTTTAAGCAATAAAGAAACCACACAGTAGACATTGTCTGCATGAAAAAGAGCTTGGAACAATATTGTTTGTTGTAACGACAGCGCTTATGCGAGCTGTGTGCGTGCAGGAGGGAGCTGGAGAGACTACCTTGAAGTGTAGGCTATAGCCCGGGCTATAACCTCAGCTGCTAAACGAATATTGATTTGGCATAATGAAGCCTGAGTAATAGGAAAACGTTCTCCTTAAGGAGTCTCGCTAAGCACATCACGAGCATGAATGCATTTATGGCAGCAGGGTGAAATGATGCAGGAGAGATGAGCAGACTGTTTCTGAATCACTGGCTGTTTTTAAGCTGCATTTTCACGCTTTTTTAAGCATCATTCATTAACCCCTTTAGGCCTGACGTCGAAATTTAAAAAATGTCTTCAAATGTTTTCTGAAAAACCTTATGTTTCTGTATCAGTGGTGCTCAATATTTCATGTCAAGAACCCCAAAAATGATATGTAATATGCCTCCGCCCCCCATCTGAAAATATGTTCTTCCAGGGACCCCACAGAAGCAAAGATATGAGTTCAAATGTTCACTCTGTAAGTCTGTAGCAATATATATTCAAAGATTTGAGGCACATTTTCACAAATTAAAAAAAATAGCAGACCTACAAGCTCATAGCGCGGCACTCGGTGCCGCGCTATGAGCTTGTAGATCTGCTATTTTTCAATAGTTAAAACACCAAAAGGGCCTGGGCCGTGGCTCAGAGGTCCAGGCACCTTGGCTGGTAATCCAGTCCGGCAGTGTGCCGCGGGTTCGACTCCCGATCCCGACGGCCTTTACTGCATGTCTTACCCCCATCTCTCTCCCCATTTCCTGTCAGCCTACTGTCTGTCCTTCCATAAAAAAATATAAAATAAAGGCGAAAGCCACAATAAAAAAACATTAAAAAAAAAAGAAAACACCAAAAGGGGTTCCCGCCCAAAAGGGGTTAAAGCACTCCACTGTTTGGCAGGGGCAATTTCACCCCTTATTCTACCTCTCACCGTTCAGACTCAAGAGGGGCTTTCTCTCAGGGCTGGATGCAAAAATATTGCATGGATTATGATCTGCAATCTGACGCAACGGTGGGAATCTCAAATGATCTCACCAGCTCAGAGACCCCAACAAGCATGCCCACAGTCTGACACTATGTGGTGCGTTTTATGCTATCAAAAAGTTATGTTAACGATTTGCATGCATGTACAAAGTTGAATATTCACGGAAATATACAGTTCAGCTCCCCCATATTCTCATGTGGCACTCGCTCTTTTGTTAAGATTTCCACATAAAAGGATCACTCGTTTGTTTTCCCCACCAATATTCCATAAATTAGCTTAGCCTGCAGGGCAAATGTCCAGAGGTTACTTAAAGACGGTGTTTAATTAATTGGAAAATACTCATTTTAATAGTTATTAATCCAAGTATGAAAATGCCTGCTTTCTGTGCTCAAACATAATTGCCACCCATGGGATTTCCGTATTAAGTGTTAGAAATGCTGGGGCATTTCCTATGCGGGTGAAAAGACTTGGCCGACAGATTCAGATGACAGGGGTAAGAAAAGGGTATAAGCAAATGAGACGTGCTTACTGCAGTGCTTATATACTTTAACCCATTCAGGCCTGACGTCGAAATTTAAAAAAAAAAGGTTTTCTAAATCATGACAATTTTCGGAAAGATTTGAGGTACATTTTAACGATTTTTCAAAAATAGCAGACCTACAAGTTCATAGCGCGCCACTCGGTGGCGCGCTATGAGCTTGTAGATCTGCTATTTTTCAATATCTAAATTATAACAATGTTTAAAACACCAAAAGGGGTTCCCACCCCAAAATGGGTTAATGGTTAATGTGGTTAAACGCTAACGTGACATGGATGCGTTCCAGGTCTCAATGGATTAACTGGTGATCAACAGCATTTTGGCAAGCTGTTTGTTTATTTGTAGGCACTTGGAAACACTTTTTCTGGTTGTAACCTACGCCTACGCCACTGATTGAAAAGGACCTTCCTGTTTTTTGAGTGGTGTAAACCACTCCTACAACTGGCTTTGTTAGTTTACGTGTCTGTCTGTCCGTACGTCTGTCTGTTCGTACCAAAAAATGAGCATGGTTGCTATGGTCACCCAGTTCACACGGGTGTGATTTCATTACGTCAGACATTACGTCAGACCACAGTTGATCAGTCTATATAAGACCTTACACCACTCAGTTCACACGGGTGTGATTTTTTCCCATAATCATGTAATATTTACTCTCATGTACAGATAACATGATGTCCCATGAGCCTCTTGTGACCCTGCCGCCACAACAGACTGAGGATGGAATCCCTGCGTCTCTGAGTCATACCACTGAACCCTGTCTCTTGTTTTCTCGGTAAATGTCCACAGATGTCCGTTAACATCCCGTAATCAGGGAATTAACCGGGAAAAAACCATTTGGCATTAATGCCCGTTTTTGCCTACTTTCACCCTGTGTCTCCCACAGTGAGGTGACAAAAGACGCCGATGCGACCGGCGTGGATCCAATTCAAGACGAGGAAGACGTGCTTGGTGTTGTGCGACATCGCGTGACACAACACCAGCGAGTACCGAGTATAGTCCAGAAGCCTGCACCACCGCGAGGCAGGGAACTGATGTGTGCGATACATGACTCCACTCAAGTCCACAAGGCGCTTAATAATCGCCGCCCGATGTGGTGTTGTCAAGAACATGGCCAAGAAGACCGTCAACCATCTCCACACCAACGGAATCAGAATTCACGACCTCCCATGGATCAAAGTTCTACTCGGGATCAGGACCTAGTAGGCGGTCCTCAGGAGGAGGGCCGTGAGGCCTTCTTCGCGGCTCTGTGCACGCCCTCCGCCGCGACCCGGGGTCTAACGTCTGGTGCAGCTTGTGAGGATGGCGCTTGGGAGGCAGGTGGCCGCATGATCACTCATGAAGCAGATGAGGTGAGTACAGAGACAATGCCTGATGGGAAATAATATGCACACCACCCTTTCTCTAATATAATATTCATGGGTTTCAACTGTTCCACTCCACTCCGATGTTGGCGATGGCAAATGTCTTCTCTTCCTCAACCTCTTTGTTTTCACAACTCACAGGTAGCCCTTTCTTCTTCATCTTTGCCGGCTTTGTTCTTTGTTTAAGCGATATCTCTGATCAAGTTCAAAGCTCCGCTATCCTGTCAGTGTCCCCCCCCCCCCCCCCCTATCTGCTCTATTTTTTCTGCTTCATCAAAACCATTTTTTCCAACTCAACTGTACTGTATTTTCTCTGTTTTCATATTTTTTACAGGGGTTTGTAGGTTTATAGTCAGAATTATGCATTCATGTCTTCCTTCCACATGTCACATCTCAGGTTTGTGATTAACGGAACATTTTCAATAGTGTCTTTTTCATCTTAACCCATTTAGGCCTGACGTCGAAATAAAATAAAAAACCTCATGTTTCTATATCAGTGCTTCTCAATATTTCAAAATATGTTGTTCCAGGGACACCCCAGAAGCAAAGATTTGAGTTAAAAACTGAAACTCTGAAAGAATATATATTCAAAGATTTCAGGCACATTTTCACGATTTTTCAAAAATAGCAGACCTACACGTTCATAGCGCGGCTATGAGCTTGTAGATCTGCTATTTTTCAATAGCTAAAGCATAACATACTGTAAGTTAAAACACCAAAAGGGGTTCCCGCCCAAAATGGGTTAAACTATTCTAACTGTTCTCATTTCCCAGTGTTCTGGATATCAGGAAGGTAAGTTATATCATGGAAATATATATATATATATTTTTTTTTAATCATTCGACAATAATCATGGGACATCTGCACACCAGCATAAATGACTATAGGTTTTAGGAACAGACCATGCCCATATATATTTCTAAAAGAAAATGAGAACAAAATGACTCAATATAAATATCCATGTTTACGTTTCAATATTTTTTTCTTTTCTTTTCCTTCTACCAAAGAGAACACAGAATAGAGTAAAAGCAATTTTATTGAATAAAAAATGAATGAAATTAATTTACCGGTATATGTGCAAAATGATCGAAGAAGTAATTCTTGAGCACAAAGCACTCGAAAGCACATGAAAACTGAATTTATTTATATTTACAAATCTGCAAGGCTTAAAGGGCCATATAGTGGAAGATTTGGAGGGGGTAAACATCATGGGAGAATTTAACTCTCTTTCCAGCGCTCTCTATCCTGTGATAGATTCCATTACCCGCCCTTGTGTGTACATGTTCAGTGATCCGAGCCGCCTCCAAATAAGTTTCCTCAGAACCCCTCTCCTGACACGCAGCGGAGGAGCACTTAACCCTTTTAGACCTAAGTCCGATTCTACAAATGTCTTCTAAAACATGACAGTTTTTCAAAGATTTTTCAAATTTCAAAGATTTGAGGCACATTTTCACGATTTTTCAAAAATAGCAGACCTACAAGTTCATAGCGCGCCACTCGGTGGCGCGCTATGAGCTTGTAGATCTGCTATTTTTCAATAGCTAAAGTATAACATGTGTCTCAAACATTTTCATGTCAAGGAATCCCCAAAAATATATGAAATTGACCGCCGACCCCCATCTGAAAATATGTTGTTCCAGGGACCCTCCCCAGAAGCAAAGATTTGAGTTAAAAACGTTGAAACGTGAAAGAATATATTCAATGATTTGTGCCACATTTTCACGATTTTTCAAAAATAGCAGACCTACAAGCTCGTAGCGCGCCACTCGGTGGCGCGCTATGAGCTTGTAGATCTGCTATTTTTCAATAGCTAAAGCATAATGCATAATGCTAACACCAAAAGGGCTTCCCGTTCAGAATGGGTTAAACCAAATTGACTTCACCGATCTGAATTATGAAGATACTGATATCATGCATAAAGTTATTTACCCCTCAGAAGGATTCGAATAAGTAATTCCCTCAGATCGCGATACGGGGGGAACTAATATGAATGCAAATAGGATTAGGCTACTGCATTAGTGTCTGATAAAACAATTTACAGGCCTGAGTGTTCACTGGGGGATATGCAGCAGGCAGCGCTCTCCCCTGCATGAGAAATGGGGGAAGATGCCAATCCAGGCGAGAGAGAGAGAGAGAGACTTTATTCCTCTGCTCCTCCCAGCAAAAAAAAAACATCTTATCATGATTAACCCATTTTGGCCTGACGTCGAAATTTTAAAACATTTCTTCAAAATCCTGACAGTTTTCTGAAATACCTATGTTTCTATATTTAGTGGTGCTCAAAGGACCCCAAAAATGATATGTCATATGCCTCCGCCCCCCCCCCCCCCCCCCCCCCATCTGGAAATATGTTGTTCCAGGGACCTCCCCAGAAGCAAAGATTTGAGTTAAAATGTTCACTCTGTAATATATATATTCAAAGATTTGAGCCACATTTTCAAGATTTTTCAAAAATAGCAGACCTACAAGCTCGTAGCGCGCCACTCGGTGGCGCGCTATGAGCTTGTAGATCTGCTATTTTTCAAACACCAAAAGGGGTTCCCGCCCAGAATGGATTAACCACTTAAGCCCTAGCCAATCTACAAGCTCACAACACATCGCATCATCATGATGCGTTGTGAGCTTGTAGATCTGCTATTAAACGTTTTTTATTCATATATATTTATGAAACTTGTGAAAAAGGTTATTGAACATTTTGGATTATTTTTTTGTATATAACTTGCCCAAAATATGGATGCCAGGTTGAAAGTGGTTAAGCCCCCCCAAGGGACCATCGTTATAGCATAACCCAAAGCCATACATTATTTATAGAACTATGTCATTCCCCGACATGTAACCAAGCAAAAGTCATCCTGTAAAAAGAACCAAACATGACCACTAGGGTTTGTGCACTGTTCATTTTTCAGATCTGATTTGTATGTGTGATGACTAGGCATGCCACGGTATGAGATTTTACAGTACGGTACGGTGCCGGTATTGATAACCTATACCTCGGTATTCCACGGTATTTATATAAAAAAAAAAGATTGCCCCCCCCCACCTATGTCTCCTCCTTATAAGCCCTTCTTTGTTCCCCAACCTGTAGGCCTACATATTTTATTTTTTATTTTTACCTTTTATGATAATTTGAATTTTGTTATTTGTCATGTGACTTGTCATGATTATGACCTTAGTCTGCGTGGAGTTGCACTGCATATGCGCAGCCCACTGACGCTGTATTAAAATACCGTAAGCTCGGAAATCTCACGGTATCAACACCGCAGCTTTTCCTGTCGCGGTATTACTGAAATTCGGTATACCGTGGCATGCCTAGTGATGACGTGTGAGAGATACAAGTCAGTTAACTTGGAGCCCGCCATTAGCGTGAATTCGTGTCATTTGTGTTAGTCTGGCCCAACGCCATTGGCGTAGATTCACGCCAATTGGTATTTAACCTTTTCTCTGCCATCTACGTTTATAAACGTAGCTAGGCTAACGGTACCTACTGGTGCTATCTACCCGTATGTTCATAGACAACCGTATACTCCATATATGAAAGCGCCGACCGTTTGTTTACCTTTTAGCATTGCTCCGATTAGTATGGAGAGCCTCCGTCCCCACCGGCTATGGGATTTTTAAATCCAGCTCCGTTGAGCCTCCATTATGACATTATTTTCAAAGCGCTGTATTTCTAAAGGTTCGAGAGCTGTCCGTGGTGGGCCGCCGCGCACCCGACGATCGTAAATCATTTGTGAGTTTGTACCACATCGCTGAGCAAATGTAACTGGTTGTAATGCTAGCAGCTAAGGGCTATGAGCTAATGCGAGTGGTGTTGTGCTCCTCACAAAGGCCCCCACACTTCCTGAATAACCCGGAAGGGAAACAAGCTCCGTAGAGTGAGAGCAGACGGGCGGCATTTCTTAGGTGTGCGCATGCTAACACTATAGATGGCGCTTAATAGTACTTTTGATCGATCAAGTCGAGATGCTACTCACATTAGCATTGGGCTGCTAGCTGATATTGTCAACAACAAGACTGCATCTTGAATTTCTCGATCAAGGTGTTAGGCGGGCTAATACACAACAATGTGAGTCATCTTCCATTCATTTTTAGAGGTTTACAAAAATATTTATATATATTATTTTAAGCCAAGAATCAAGCTATCCAGGATGCTGGTGAATCACGACCATAACACCTTTGATTTTGTGGGGGAAAAAAATAATCAATTATATGATATACTACATTTAATAAATACCCTTTACCCCATAGATGATTTGATTGGTTGAGGGCTTAAAAAGTAAGGACAGAAAAGTGAGAACGCCAAAAGTGATTGGCCGGAATGTGATGATTTAGGCCTATGATGATAAGAGCGAAACTCACTTCACACAGGTGTGATTTCTTTTAGCGTTTGGCCGGATTTTATACTTGATTTTATTACCGTAGTAAATATCTTTTATAAATATACTTTGTTCAATCCACATGATATGCGTTTAGTAAATGATGGTCGTGTGGATTAGTGTGACGTTCGTGCCCAAACTTGTTTTAACTTGTAGTCAGAGTATCCATTCTCAGAGTACCCCAGTGCAGTACCCACTGACTAAATATGGAGGTACAGGGATCCCTGATGTCATTCAAAACTGATGACGCGTTGATGGAGTTCCATGGTACACTTATATTGACGCTGTCGCAGAAGCGTGACGCAAAGCTCGAGCCAATCCGTGAAGCCGATGGGGTTAGGTTGGACAAATGAGGGAAGATGATGGGCGGTGCCAGAGTTATATGCCCGGCCGGCACAACACATGTCATGCGGGTTTTGTGAATTTGTCAGGACAATAATAAAGCCGGGCCCAGCAAATGCTTCGCAAGCTGATAATCTGCTCGCATATATTTCTGATTACATAAATTATGTTTTAATTTTTTCCACACTTGTTTTGGCAATGTGAACGCATGTTCACCATGCCAATAAAGCCCCTTTGAATTGAAATTGATTTGAGAGAGAAAGCCATTGTGTGTGCGCGTATGTGTGCGCACGCGTGTGCGTGTGTGCGTGTGTGCGTGTGTGCGCGTTTTGCGACAATGGCGGGAGAGCTATAATTAGCTCTCTGGGGACGTCGGCCCTCAACAGTTAAAGCACAATCAGAGCTCTAGATGTTAAACTGCCTCGGCTGTCTGTTCCCAACTGGGGCCTAATTGTCCTCAACAGGCCCAGGCAGCCAATTCATTTTGTTACCTGCACGATATAAAGATGAACACTACTTTCGGGGGAGGCAGATCGACGGACATTTTGTTGAGTTGTAAACACTCTCTCATATGCTAATTCGGTGGCACCCCGAAGCCATTTGAGAGACACGGGCCCAGATTGAAACTGATAAGTCGTATATTTTGTATCACAGACGGAGCTTTATACTGGGAGGGTTTGTGTGTTTGTTTTGTGACTATATATTCCTGGGATATCACCTTCATTCAAGTCTAACAATAAATCGGGTACGGAGGTTTTGCTCGTTCCTGTATTGCGTCATACCTTATTTATATCACCCCTGTGTGAAATAATGAGAATGATACAATGGTGTTCTAACTGAAGGACGTTTAAGATTATATGCCCTGACAATACGCACATTCTGTATACAGTATATAATACACATAACATTAATGAAAAGCGTAATGATATGATGGTGTTTTGACTAAACAGAATCACGAACAGACTTGACCATCCTTCCTCGGCTCATGAGTGTGTGGTGTGTGTGCGCATGCGCGTGTGGGGGGGTCAGTGGCATTATTCCGACATTCCGCATTACTAACCCTGTCCCTAACCGCACGCGAAGCCACGTTGTTGGGCCAACGCACCATCGAAATTACGAGCGGTACCCAAAAGGATACAAAAATAATATGTATTTTAGCAATGAAAAGAACAGCAAAAATCTACCTTTACTCTTTACTGTGTTTACACCATAAAGTATATGTATACTAATGGCATGCACACTGGCAAGAGGTGGACAGTAACTGAGTAAATGTACTTAAGTATACTGTACTTAAGTACTGATTCTGAGGTACTTAAGGTACCTCTACCGCCTCGCTCTGTCGAGGCTCACACAAACAAACAAGGCCTAATACCACCACTTTTATACTGAAAAACATTCCTCCATGTGCAGAAAATAATGGAGCGGCCCATTCTTAGGCCTCACTCAGACCTTTACTGCATTGCTGTATGCTTGTTGGATGAATGTTGTGTAGTGTCATGGCCGCCCCAATGCATTTCCAATGGGAGTCACATGGTTTGACACAACATTTGTGTTGTATGAGGGGGAGGGGCGCAGTCGAAACACAGCCGAAAGCCATACAACAGCTTGTAGTCCAAAATGTGGACTACAAACCATGTGACTTCCATTGGAAATGCATTGGGGCGGCCATGACACTACACAACAGTCATCCAACAAGCATACAGCAATGCAGTAAAGGTCTGAGTGAGGCCTTAGGGCGGCCCACTCTGCTTATGCCCTGTACGTCAAGTGCAGTCCAGGCCTGAATTTACTTTTACTCTTGAATACTTGAATACGTAACATCACTGCGCCCTGGGTGCGTTTTCGCATTTTAAATTCACTAATAAATTCATTATTAATTTATAATTTGTTAAATTGGAAAAAGGGCTTCGTTAAGACCTCCATATTATTATGGTCAATGCCTGTGTGAAAAGTGGGAGTGATTGGTGCAGGCAGTGTGGAGCTACGGCAGTCACAGTGACACACAGACATTCAGACATTGTCAGAATTATAGTATGATGATGATGATGATGATAGTATGATATATATATGTATTTTCTTTTTCTCTATGTCAGCCCCGACGACCGCCACTCGCCCAACCGGAAAAAATACTGTTACCACCAGCGCCAAATCCGCCAATTCCACCAAAACAGAGGCATGTTGCAGAGCTGGCAACCCTGCTGCTGTCCACAGGCCCAATGAGTCCCTGCAGCTCCAATGACGGAGGAGGAGACATCATGACCTGCTCTGACCTCATGTCTCTGAGGAGTGACACAGCATCCCTGGCCAGCGAACCAGCCTACTCCAGGAAGGTGAGTGAACGAACCATGACTCTGCACTGACATTAGCAATTAGCTTACTGTACTAAAAGTGATGTTTTACACTTAACTGCAGAACATTTTCATTTTATTAGTGGACGTAGGGGACTTCCTAGGACCTTTATTAAGGGTCAAGTGCCACGGTCGGCTGCTCTGGAGAACTGTGCTCACTTTCTATTTCTATCCCACGTTAGAGTATAGAGTAGAAGTCTAGAAGATACTGTTTGTGGTTTGCACTGCAACACTTTGAACCCTTACAGTTCATGTAAATAGATAGATTATAGAAACACAAGGTATTAGTAGTATACTTTTCTATTATCATAGCCTGGCTTACCGACGTCATCCGACGTCGGAACCGAAGTAGTCTTTTGGTGGAGAGCCACCTTTAATTGAATGTAATTTGGTGGGGTCTTTTCCTCCGCAATGTAGTTGTGTAGTTGCCAATTCCAGTCGAACAATGAACTTACTACACTACATAGACCCTGTCACAGCTAATGCTCACATTTGGTCTTGGGGAGGGTGTAGCCGACCAACCACGCACCTCCTCTGATACACATGGAGTCACCAGCCCCTGTTTGTTACCTGACAGTGTGGAGGAATGTGGTATCTCCAGCAGTTCCACTCCCCGTTGACCAGTTGGAGTCACAGTTTGACTTAACTGAATTTTATTCGACATGGCCAAAAGAAAAACGTGGGCAATGTGCATTGTTTGTGACCCTTGACCATCCATGACCTTGCCCCGATCAATGTCATATATAAATGTAATTGTTAACAAACAAACGAACAATCAGCCAACCCAGATGAAAACAATGCCCTTCCCCTGGGGGTCGGTGGTATCATTTATCCTACACGCTATGCTACTCCAAAACATTGACAGAATTGTCTATTGCTAAGCACAAATCAGGCATCTTCCAATCTTGCATCACAAATCCAGCATTGTAGATCACGATAAAACCCACGATGAACGAAGGCGTTATGGTATTGTATATAGACAAGTTGACTTGCCACCTCAAAAAAACAACCTTGTCCTTGATCAAATCTTTATTGCTCCTCAGTCAATCATGACAGGTCTTACACACAATACATTTCGTGGTAAGTCCTATTGGTCTAACTGAAGCCAATGGCAAAAGCCACGAGGAATAAGTGAAGCTCTCAGACAGAAAAAGAAAAAAAAAGACCCCCATCTTGTCAAGATGAACCCCCTGAACTGAACAACACAGATACTCCCCTCTTAACAAAACATTCATGTTCCTCTGCAGGGCTATCGAGTTTCATTATCACAGAGAAAAGGACCGCGTTCTCGAGGGGGGTCGTGCGGGGAATATGGAACCCCAGTGAATGAGCGTCAAGGCTGTAAGCGTAATCATAATTTCCTTGACCTCCCGCGACCCCGCCGAGGCTTTGACAACGCGGGGCACGGTACAGAACAGGCGGCTTCTTTCACACCGGCCGCCCGCTCCAAAATGGCTTTTTCATTTCTCAAACAATCATATGGCAGAGACTCTTGAATGGAAGGGCAGATTACATAAGCCGGGGGGTTCTTGGGCCGGGATAAGTGCTTTTTTGCTGCTGCAGAGACATGGCATCTTATTCGTGCGACATTTTTGACGAAGCCTGCCATGTCTGTCCACCCTCATTGACTGTACGGTATCTCTCAGACTGAAAGTCTTACTTCATAATATAAATCAGGGGTGGGCAACTGGCGGCCCGGGGGCCACATGCGGCCCCCACCTTCACTTAATGTGGCCCTCAGGTTAATGTCAGAATACTGATATAATATTGGTTTCAGCTGTTACTATTCCACAACATGCAAAACATGACCCGCTTTTATTACTTCAGTCTAAATTAGTAGCTCATTGCTTCAATCCAAGTATAATTAAAGACATTTGAAATTACATAAAAATGTTAATTTTCAGGATTCTAATTCAAAAATAGCAAAAATTCAAGATTTCAATTCGAATATAGCAAAAATAGCCGATCTACAAGCTCAAAACGCGTCGCACTGCGACGCGTTTTGAGCTTGTAGATCAGCTATTTTTGCTACGACAGTAATATATGGCCCTAGGGATTGAGTGTGGAAATATAGTGGCTCTCTCCATTGTCAAAGTTGCCCACCCCTGATATAAATCAATTTTACAAAATGCCTTTTTGGGTGAATGTTTTTTTCATTAGTTACCGCTTATAGCGGCATCACTTCTATATTACTACTATTATAATTTTATGATACACAGGTAGGCTGTTAACATTCTACACATGTTTCTTTATGAACAACAAAATAACCCTTCATTTAACCCTTAAAGGAGCATTCAGTGATTTGAGTGATTTGGAAAACCACCCAGTCCGCCCCAGTAACAAAATGTGCACATGCACGCTCTACAGTGGGGGGAAGTGCAACAGGCCAACAGCATGTGCCCCCACTCGATCATGATTGGAGGAAGGCCCCTCTCATCCTGATTGGATGAAGGCTTTGCCACCCGCCACCAAAACTGAAACTAGGGTTTTTTGACCCCAGGGGCTGACTGGGGACAGGGAGGAACTCCTTATGGTAGGGAGGATTATCCAAAAAAAAAGAAAAAATAAGTGATATTTGAATTAAGTGAAATCACTGAATATACCTTTAATCATCATCGGTCATGACACATATTTTTGATTGATTGATTGAAATATTTATTAACAGTTTGCAGAATTACAGTACATTTCAAGCACAAACTCAATACAAAGACTGTTAACTGTGAGTGGACGACCCAATTAAGCATTACACTTGTTTACAAGAGGGTCCACATTGTTAAATTCATCAAAACATTTAGAGACGCACAAATAGACACTTCTATATAGTCAAAGGACAGAACAGGAATTCATCATAAAGGAGGTAAAAAGGGAAAAGAAACATATACAGTGAGGGGAAAAGGGATGGGGGGGATTCAGATTTTATGGGGGCCAGTTTCGAATTGCAGCCATCCGTAGGTGCCCTTTGAGAGCGGTTTTGAAGGAGTCAAGGGCTTCGCATGTCTTAATGACTGTTGGTAGGGCGTTCCACATTTTGGTGGCATAGGAGCGACAATAATTTAGACCCTTTATTTACTTTGGCTTTACAAACATCAACTGGAATTAAGAAAGTACAGCAAAGGGGCTCCGTTTCAAAATATTGAACCAAATGAATCTGTTGGAATGGGATTAAGAAGTCGAGTGTGCTCTTAAGTGGTATGGCTTAGTCCCGCCTCGGTGAAGGAGACTCCATCGACCGTCATTAGAGGGTATGAAGAAACTTCTCACTTAATGCATCTCTTAATACGTTTAGGCCTGACGAAATTCGAAGGTCGAAATTTAAAAAATATTTTTTTCTGAAAAACAGATGTTTCTATATCAGTGGTTCTCAATATTTCATGTCAAGGACCCCAAAAATTATATGTAATATGCCGCCGACCCCCATCTGAAAATATGTTGTTCCAGGGACCCTCCCAGTAGCAAGGATTTGAGTTAAAAACTCGCTCTGTAACAATTATATTAAAAGATTTCAGGCACATTTTCACGATTTTTCAAAAAATAGCAGACCTACAAGTTCATAGCGCGCCACTCGGTGGCGCGCTAGGAGCTTGTAGATCTGCTATTTTTCAATAGCTAAAGTATAACTACATAATGCTTAGTTAAAACACCAAAAGGGGTTCCCGCCCAGAATGGGTTAATACGTTTTCTCTTCGTCTCACTAGACTGTTTAGGAACATTTAATTTTCAGACGGAATCACCGAGTCTTGACTGCAGGGCTGGCGTTTGATTGGAGTCGAGTAATTAAAGAGGAAGTCCTGTCCTCATGGGTTTTGGCTCGTTACAATAAAGTCATTTATCGCTGGAGGTGTTCCCTCTGTAAACGCCTCAGACATGGAAATGTACTACAAAGATTATAGAACAGACACTAACTGGTACAACATCTCTTTAGTTTAACCCAATTAGACCCGAGTTAAAAACATTCACTTTGAAAGAATATATATTCAAAGATTTGCACCACATTTTTACGATTTTTCAAAAATAGCAGACCTACAAGCTCGTAGCGCGCCACTCGGTGGCGCGCTATGAGCTTGTAGATCTGCTATTTTTCAATAGCTAAATTATAACATAATGTTTAAAACACCAAAAGGGGTACCCGCCCAAAATGGGTTAATCTATGAGAACTGCCCTTTTCTCATTAATGTCACTAATAACCTTAATCAAAAGAGCTGAAAGCACAGTTGATAGATAAGACGGCTTATCAAATTGATTGGCCGATCAAGGGGGATTGCCTTTTGAGGCGCTTGATGAAACATAAACTTTTGGGCGAACAAAGATTAGGCCTATGTTGTTGTCTAGTAAAGTACTCATACGTTTCTTTGTGTCTTTCTTTTTGTTTCTAATTGAACGTGGTGGTGGCTACAGATGAATAATTAAGGAGATAGGTGATTGATGTTATCTCCGCTTGACGCGATTATGAGCGAGGCTTCAAATAATTATTTTGATTGAAGGGTTAAAAGGGCTTCATTAAACGACTAACGATGCAGAAAATTACGTCATTGGATAGCCTATCATCGCTGTTATTCAACGCAGGCTATTGTCTCTGTGCCTCTTCTCTCCTCTTCAAGCCGCTCTTCAGTTTCACAGCTATTCTACAAACTCTGTCCTTTTAAGTTGCATCTCTTATACGGGCTCAATGCACCATGTAACATTTCACTGCTGCCAGTTTGACGGAGTGGCCCGTAAACGCCACCAATTAGGACGGGAGATTGTTCTACAAAAGGGACACCCCTGAATGGCCATAAGAGGTTGGATACCCCCAAACACCAACTCCCGTCCCCTCAGGTCCCCCTCCTGCGGTAGCTGTCAGTCGACTCTGAAGAGGGGTTGGGGGGGGCGATGGGGGGGGGCTCATTGTGTAGTAGGCGATGGAAAAGAGGGAGAGATGAGAAAGGGAAAGGGAAAGCGAACCGTCCATGTTTTGACAGGATGAATAGACGGAGGAGTTGAAGTGTCGGGGCAGGCTGGGAGAGGGCTTTGTTATGCTAAGAGACGGACACTTTGTTCCAGAGGGCAGAAGAGCCCATTCATGTCCCCTCAACACGGAATAAGTTGATTTTATTATCTTGTTGCCTTCCTTCTATAGCCAACAAGGTTATGAAAGAGGTACTGGATGGGCGCAGGGTGGTGGTGGTTAGGGGGTAAGAGGGCAGAGGTCACCGTGAGTGGGTTAGCTCTGCATTCCACTGTATTGTGAATATCCGCCCTTCTGCTGAGAATGGGCCTAATGATGCCATTATAAACTATCACCCTGAAAACGGCACTTTTAACGTGGTTGTGCATTTTGTGTGGTGATGTTTTACAAACTTTTAACCCGAGACAAATGCTCTGGGTTTAGCTTTTTACTGCCACAGTGCTCATTCCACGCGCTGTTAATTTAGAACGCTAAGAAGGCCTTAGCGTAGGTGTTTTCAAACTTTGTATCGCAAACGCCCAAATTGACTTGACTTGAACTCATTATGCTATGGACCCCAATTTCAAATTGCTCCGTCATAATAGTCCCTGATATCAAAAGGCATTTTGGTTATAAAGGGATCGTGACATAACAAAAAACTTTTTTGTAATTTTTCTTAATTTCTTTTAGGTTTTCTGAGCTCAATTGCACCCAAGAAAACCTGAACTTTTAAAGGACCACTTCACCACTTTTTAACCTATCTTCATATAATAGGTCCTCACTAATAATCATGATAAAATGGCATGATTTTTTTCTACTCAGTCTGTGTCTCATAGGAGGGCTGTGGGCAGTTTAGAAACATCTTCCAGTGACATCATCATTAGGCAGATTCTTTTTTAAACAAGATTTTTTTACAAAAATGTTTAGATTTTCATTATCGTGAGAACGCTTCCATTTTCGCATTGCAACTTTCTGGACTAGAAAGCCTGCAGTTTCTATTAGCTTGTATTCCCCATCGATGATGTCACTGGAAGACGGTTTCTGAACTGCCCACAGCCCTCCTATGAGACACAGGCTGAGTAGAAAGAATTTGCGCCATTCTTTGATGATTATTAGTGAGGACCTATTATATGAAGATAGGTTGAAAAGTGGTGAAGTGGTCCTTTAACATTCAGTAGGTATGTGCTCTGATTTGCCTGTGGACTGTGAGGTAAAGAGTCCACAAATCCATATGACATAACAATTTGCCAACCAGATGTCACTGTTGTGGGATTTGTCCTGTTTTCATTGCAGCTCAAAAGGCTTCAGAACACACAGAGAAAACCCCCTGACCACAGAAACCCACTGAATGTATATAAAGTTCAGGTTGTGTGGGTGTAATTGAGGCCATATAAAACCTAAAAGAAAAACGAAACATTTCAATAAATGAAAATGTATGTCATGAAACCTTTAAATAACATTTGAGACAAGTCTCACTTCACCCTCCTCTCTCTCTCTCTCTCGCGCTCGCTCTCCAGGGAATCCTTGCCCCTCTTCTCGACAAAGCATTGCTATTGTGCCCGTTTCACACAGTGAGCAGGTGTCCATCACCACACTGGGGGTCTCTCTCTGTGTCTCACTGTGCAGTGTTGATTTTGACAGCAAATCTTGATTCAGTCATATAGTCTCTTGAATAGTTTTCATTTAGTTTTAGTCACATTTTAAATCTACAGTTGATTTAGTCGACTAATGACTGATTTTACACTTGCTGAAAATAGCCCGGTGTACAAGCTCACTCTTGTGAACTTGTACATCTGCTATTTTCAGCATGCAACCATAAGTGTAAAATTACTGGATCTCTTGTCCAGAATGTCCGCTATAGTCCCTAACATTTGAGTCTAGTTTGTATTTGTTGGTGAAATTGTCAGTATATTTAGTCTTAGTTTTAGTCATCATAGCTTAGTTTTCATTTAGTTTCCATTTAGTTTCCGTCAGTGAAAAAGGGTACAGTCTACTAGTCGACGGACATTTTTCCTCATATTAAGTGCGGGGAGAGGAAGAGCAAAGGAGTAGACTGGAGACTGGAGTGGCAAAGCTGGGTGCAGTGTTGTTTTTGGCAGCAAATTTCAGTTTTAGTCATAGTCTCTTGAATAGTTTTCATTTAGTTTTAGTCACATTTTAGTCACCTGGAATGTTTTAGTGTTAGTCTAGTTTTAGTTGACTAAATATCATGAGATTTTAGTCGACTAAATCTACAGTTGATTTAGTCTTGAGTTAGGCTTGATGCCGTCGTAATGACTTGCTGAAAATAGCCGATCTACAAGCCCACAACGTGTCGCAGTGCGACGCGTTGTGAGCTTGTAGATCGGCTATTTTCAGCATGCAACTAATTGTAAAATGACTTATACTGGATCACTAGTCCCTTCATAACATTTTAGTCTAGTTTTTATTTGTTGACGAAATTGTCAGTATATTTAGTCTTAGATTTAGTCATAGCTTAGTTTTTATTTAGTTTCCATTTATATTAGTTTTCGTCAGTGAAAAAAGGTAGTCGACGAACATTTTTCGTCTTAGTTTTAGTCGACACTCAACACTGGTGAGACAGACAGACAGACAGACAGACAGTTGTCTTTTGAAATCATTCTCAGAGTTTGGTCTCACCAGTATAGTACTAGTTTTGTCCGGTGGGATTTCCACCACGTACCGGACAAAACAAAGGAGTACTAGAAAGTTTAGAGACCATCACAGAAAAGTTCATTTAATTATATTTTTTCCCCTCCAAGACTGACTGCTTTCCAGACACTGTAGGCCTATAAACTGCTCTAGTAAAACCCAGCACATGTAGTATTCATATTCTGTGTTATGTAAAAACAAACGCAGAGAAGAATGAATTGTAAATTCTGTTTGACCCATGCCTTCCAGAGAAGGCCAAGGACTAAACCCACATCACTTAACTCTCCTAGAGCTCTTCACTCGTTGCCCTGTAGTATTAAATCACTAACTTCCCAAGAAAGGCAGTGTTGCCAGATTGTGTGAGAGAAATAAGCAACAGGGTCTATATGGAAACAAGCCCAAAAGAAGCAACGAGGCCATTTGAAAATAGACGATCTACAGGCTCACAATGTGTCGCAATGCAGCACGTTGTGAGCTTGTAGATCTGCTATTTAAAAATAATAATAATAATAATCATTTTGGAAAAAAGTGACAAATGTGGAATATTTTTGAAAATTCTTAACAACACAAATCTGGCACAGCATATTTTTAGATGTAGGGTGATTAGGGTCCTTGGACAAGTACATCCTTGACATGAAAATGTGTGAGAATCACTGGTTTAAAACAACATTATGAAAGAAGCCCAAATAAGCAATAAACAAGTCCCCCCAAAAAGTTGAAAAAACGCAACCCGCAACTGCCAACATTTACAAGCAACTTACAAACAGAAAAAGAAGCCCAGAGTCGCTTATAATAAGCAGACATGGCAACACCATGCCCAGGGGTCCAAAATACAGACTGAGGCACAAAACTTGTCGAACCGTGTCCAAATCCTCCATATGTCTCACCGTGAGCCCTCGGTTCTAACAGAAGCTGCGTGGTGGACTATCCGTTTCCTGTTTTTTTTCCATCACTGAGAGAAATCACACACAAAAATGCTAATTGTGAAACAGGGAAGTGCTTGAAACGAAGGAGAAACCGGGAGACAATGACTGTGAGGAGGATACATGAAAAGGATTTATTCATGTATCCAGTGGAGAAAATGAAAGCATAAATCAGACACATCGAGCACTCCTCATTAACACGTTCTGGACGGGAACCCCTGAAAGCATTATGTTATGCTTTTATCTACGGAAAAATAGCAGATCTACAAGCTCGTAGCGCGGCACCGAGTGCGGCGCTACGAGCTTGTAGATCTGCTATTTTTTGAAAAATAGTGAAAATTTGAATATGTATTTGAATATATATTCTTTCAGAGCAAACGTTTTTTAACTCAAATCTTTGCTTCATCCATTATTTTAAACTAAAAAAATAAAAAATAAAAATCAGATCTACAAGCACCAATAGGGCACACACAAACAGGCATTCTTCTCACACATGTAAACAACACACATATATACTGTATCCATTACGTGCATGCATTAGCGCGCGATTCCAACTCCCATACTTTGTGCTAAACCGTGAAATTGTGTGCAAATCTTTAACGTTCAAAGTGAACGTTTTTAACTCATATCTTTGCTTCTGTGAGGTCTCTGGAACAAAATATTTTCAGATGCGGGGGTCCGTGGCCAAATACAGAAAATTCTAGGGGTCCTTGACATGGAAACATAGGTTTTTCAGAAAACTGTAAGGATTTAGAAGCCTTTTTTTTTTTAAATCGTCCTCAGGTCTAAATGGGTTAACAAGTTTAGACGAGACCTTTACAATCTGCTAAGACTGGCAATGGAAGGTAAATAAAGATGTCAGGTTGTTAGATGAAAGGATGCCGCATGCTTCTGAAGTGTGTTTTAGAGAGCCTTTGAGAATTCCCACAGTCTTTTTAGGATTTTTAATTGATTCAGGCCTGATGTCGAAATTTAAAAAAAATGTTTTCTAAATCATGACAATTTTCTGAAAGATTTGAGGCACATTTTAACGATTTTTCAAAAATAGCAGACCTACAAGTTATGAGCTTGTAGATCTGCTATTTTTCAATAGCTAAAGCATAACATAATGCTAACACCAAAAGGGGTTCCCGCCCAGAATGAGTTAATTGATTCATTGTGTATTAGCCCTTACCTCTCCTTTGGGGAGGCTCGCGCTCAAGCCTTCGGAAATCTTATATAATGACTCGCGTACGTCACTCACGGTAAAGGACAATTACATGACAACAACAACAAAAGGTTTCTGTCATGCGAGCAATTTCATTAACCAACTCAATCCCTGCCAAGGACTTATTTTTCATGAAGTCCTACACTGCCAAGGACGTTTATTTGTGTTACTTAAAAAAATAAAAAAAAGTTTTAATCTTAAAAAAGAAATTAAAAAAATATATATGTTGGCGGGTGCTGAACTATTGCTACTGCAATTTAGCTATGAATGAGTTTTAAGATCATTGGACTGTTGTTTGGTGCAAAAAGAGATGGAGCACGCACATCCACAAACTAAAACGCCAGGTGCTGGGCCGAGGTAAATAATAGAAAAGAGAATAAGGTCCGCATGTACACTGGACTGAGCTCCAAACTCAATCATTTATTTTGTCACCACAGTGCAGGAGTCTCACGGCTCTTCATCAGCGTCCTGATGAAGAGCCGTGTGAGGCTCGAAACGTCATGTCCACTGTGGTGACAAAATAAAGGATCGAGTTTGGAGCTCAGTCCAGTGTGCGGACCTTATAGAGGGTATGCGCATGCATAAAGTGAATGGGAGATCGAGTGGCAAATCGAGTGGCAAAGTGAGTGACAAAGTGAATTTAATGTTGTTTAAAGTCATTTAATGCAATCAAATAGGACTTTTCTGTGTGGATGTATGGGCTGTCAAGGCCAGAAAGTAGTTTTTTGCCACTCAGTAGGCATTCCCGCATAACTTCCGGGTATGATGATGATGTCACGCGCATACCCTCTATTCTCTTTTCTACTGTTGTTTGGTGCCACAAAACATACAGCGCCATCGCCAAGTTTGTGTTGATATCCAATGTAGGATTAGAAAAAGAGAGCACGTGACACCAAATTTGCATCGACCATGATATAAGTACAATACGGTCCTCTATTGAAGTATACGGTACTTTGTTTTAGCTTGTCGGAACCGGTCGTGATGCGGTTTTGTGTGCTGACCGATTGAGAGTCAACTGCCCATGGCCCCTTGATCACCACTAACTCAAGTACTGTAGACTACTTATACGTAACATTTTTAGGTACTTTTACTTTACTGGAGTATTTCCAGTTTCCAATACTTTTACTTCTACTCCACTCCACTCCCTAATATTGCACTTCTACTCTACTCTACTTTAGCCATACATTAGCCGCTGCATTTCAACCATTTGAAAATAGCCAATATACTTAAGATACATAGATCTGCTATTTTCAAAAGATATTTGAAAACTTAAAATGGGACATTCCGCACAACAATAAGTACTTTTACTTTTGGTGCTTCAAGTACATTTTGATGCCAATACCTTTGTACTTTTACTCAAGTACATTGTGAATATCCAGACCTTTACTAGTAACAGAGTATTTCTACATTGCAATTTACTCAAGTACAGTACTGAAAACTGCAGTTACCAGTTACATTAAACATCTACAAGCTCACAATGCGTCGCATTGTGAGCTTGTAGATCGGCTATTTTTGGCTATTTTTTTTTCCATCACTGTTGATCACCAAAGTTATGACTCTCCCGAGCTCTTTGAGGCTTCCACTGATAATGAAAAGATAAAAAAAGGGAAAATTGCTCCGTACACTCAGATCTGTGCACAATCAATGTATTTATTTGCAAGCTTTCGGTCTATACTTTTTTGTCATCAAAGTTTTTTAATGATTTTACAATAAAGCATACAAAATACACATGACTTACACAAAAGAAAGAGACAAGAAAAACACACAAAAAACAAAAAACAAAACTAGCAGTCAAAAAAGAAAAACCCCAATGGACAACACCCCTCCACATTCTGTTGTTGACAATAGTGATTATATCCGTAATGTATTACCAATTACAAATTGTTAATGCAACAATCCTTTAATATACAAATAAAAGTAGTCCCATATTTCATGGAACTTCCCTTTGACATTGTTCCTCCTGGCAATTGAGTATTCGAAGGATGCAGTTTCCGTCATAAGTTGAGTCCAGTCTGTGATCTCTGGCGTAACAGCTTTCGGTCTATACTGACCTTCTTCAGGCATCTTTTTTATCCCACGATCTTGCAACCCATTTTTTCACCCAGTGTCAATTATCTAATGTAATCCTGGGCGCTACACTTCCTCTGCCAACCTGGGGGGGGCAGCAGACCGAAAGCTTGCAAATAAATACATTGATTCAGCACATATGAGTGTGCAGAGCTTCCCTTTATTTTTTGTCATTATCCTTCTGTGACTCCAGCACCTTACTTAAAGGTATATTCAGTGATTTCACTTAATTCAAATATCACTTCTTTTTTGTTTTGTTGTGATAATCCTTCCTACTATAGAGCAGGGGTCGGCAACTGAGATTGTCCTCGGGCCAATATTATTCCCAGACATTCTATCGCGGGCCGGCCGTCTGGCGCGTGCGCGCGCGTGCGCCCGTGAAGGCGCGCACGCGCGCGGGTCTAATTCGGTCTAATTCGGGTCTAATTCGGGTCTATTTGACCAATATAAATCAACTTTTTTCTTTTTTTTTTGCTGGAAAAATATGGTGCTGACACGACGTTATGCTGCTTTCACACGGGCAGATGCAAAGCTACACTAGTACACCTAGTCACAGAACAGTGTCGTCGTTAAGCAGCAGGAGGATCCCACTGGCAGCACCTGTCCGTTTATCATTAGCACAACCACGAACGTCCAACACATATACAATGAATTACTCACCTAATGCTGCCTGCAGGTTCCATGTTTAATTCCAGCGGTGTGTAACCTACATTGTCTAAGTGACAGTTTTCATATTGTAAATATGGTCGCTAACGTGGGACTTTAAAAAAAAAAAAAAAAAAAAAAAATCTCAAAATTATCTCACGGGCCAGATATTATTTCTGGGGGGCCAATTTTGGCCCGCGGGCCGCCTGTTGCCGACCCCTGCTATAGAGTGTGCTGACCATATAAGGAGTTCCTCCCTGTCCCCGGTTAACCCCTGGGGGTCTAAAAACCTTAGGTTTCGTTTTTGGCTAGGTGGCCCAGCCTTCATCCAATCAGGATAGAGAGGGGCCTTCCACCAATCATGATTGAGCGGGGTCGGGCCTTGGTGTGTGTGCTGTTGGCTTGTCGTGTGTCCCCCCACTGTAGAGCGTGTGCATGTGCACATCTTGTCACCGGGGCGGACCGGGGGGTTTTCCAAATCACCCAATCACTGAATGCTCCTTTAAGTTTTGTCAGCTTGTGACTGCAACTTGTTCCTGTTCGCAGATGACTCAGCACTGCTGGTCTCGGACAGGGACAAACTGCAGGTTGAAAATGCCCTCAGCTCTGAACTCGGTAGAATCTGCACCTGGCTCGCTGATAACAAACTATCTTTACACCTGGGAAAAACTGAATCCATTCTCTTTGGATCTAATAGTAATCTCAGCAAGGCAAATGGCTTCTTGGTTAGAGTGGGTGACAATGTTATCACACGTAAAGATGAAATTACCTACCTAGGTTCCATCCTGGAGGCTAATCTTTCCGGTGATAAAATGGCCACCAACGTAATCAAAAAAGTCAACTAAAGAACAAGATTCCTTTACAGGATCTCCTCACTGGTCGACAAAAACACCTTGAAGACCTTAACAGGAGCCCTTGTACAAGGCTTCTTTGACTATGCATGCACCTCCTGGTACCACAGCACCTCAAAGGCCCTTAAAACTTAGCCTGGTTAATAAACCAGACCGAATCAGCCGTTGGCAAAAAGAAATTGCCTACCAGCGGATTACGGTCTGGCGAGGCTCAGTAGCACGCCTCTTTACTACAACCGAGAACAGGTCGGACCAATCGGGACACGGTATGCAATATGGGCGGGCTTTGGTACAGTGACGTTCAATGCTTGAGACTTTTGACTGACAGTAGCTCTGACCAATTGCGTCAAAGAGAAAATGTTTGAACCCGCCCCCCGGGAAATGAAATCCAAGTGGAGCCAGCCCAGACTAATATACCGCGACAGTGTTGTGTGATATTAGTCTGGCTTATTAGCCAGGCTACTTAAAACTAGGCTCCAGACCTCCCAAAACAAACTGGTCAGGCTCCTACTTGGCCTCACCCCCCGAACCCACCTCAACCCTGCCCACTTTTACAGACTGGCATGGCTTAGGGTCGGCGACAGAGTACAGCATCTTGCAATGGGTCTGGTCCACAAGATTCGATACTCCACCAAGATACCCATGTACCTGTGTAGATACTTCCTTAATGTTAACGAAGTCCACACCCACAACACCAGAGGGAGTGCAACGAACCATGTTCAACCCAGATTCGGCACAAACAAGGGACTAAATTATTTTCGCTCCTATGCCACCAAAATGTGGAACGCCCTACCAACAGTCATTAAGACATGCAAATCCCTTGACTCCTTCAAAACCGCTCTCAAAGGGCACCTACGGATGGCTGCAATTCGAAACTGGCCCCCGTAAAATCTGAATCCCCCCCCACCGCCCCCCCCCCCCTTTTCCCCTCACTGTATATGTTTCTTTTCCCTTTTTACCTCCATTATGATGAATTCCTGTACTGTTCTTTGTCTATATAGAAGTGTCTATTTGTACGTCTCTTAATGTTTTGATGAATTGAACATGGTTGACCCTGTTGTAAACAAGTGTAATGCTTAATTGGGTCGTCCACTCACAGTTAACAGCCTTTGTATTGAGTTTGTGCTTGAAATGTACTGTAATTCTGCAAACTGTTAATACAATTTTCAATCAATCAATCAAGCAGATGAGCGGTGTTTAAAAACACAGGCGTCCATTGCTAACCTTAACTGTTGTTGTGTTAATGCAGAGTGGAGAAGGAGAAGGAGAAGGAGAAGGCCAGGACGACGACACCACAAGTGTTGCCACGTCTTCCGTCACGTCGGTAAGATGAAAACAACAACAACAACAAAAGAACAGTGTGAATGCCATATGTTTCTGTTTATTATGTATTAGATATAATAGGGGAGGAGGGGAGTATGTTGACAGGAATGTATGTTTTTCTGTTTATGTGTGCGTGCGTGTGTGTGCGTGCGTGTGTGTGTGTGTGTGTGTGTGTGTGTGTGTGTGTGTGTGTGTGTGTGTGTGTGTGTGTGTGTGTGTGTACATCTGTAGGTTGTGTGAGAGTTTGCGTGTGCATGTGTGGTCTGTTGGGATTATGGATGTGGGAGCATATTTGTGTTATATGTTTTTCTGTTTATGTTTTTGTTTATGTGTGCGCGTGCGTGCGTGCGTGCGTGCGTGCGTGCGTGTGTGCGTGCGTGCGTGCGTGTGTGTGTGTGTGTATTAATGGATACAGTATGTGTGTTGTTTACATGTGTGAGAAGAATGCCTGTTTGTGTGTGCCGCGAAATGTGCCCGCGTGTCTGACTCTGCACAGGGCGTACGCACGCACGCACACACACACACGTGCACACACACGCATGCACGACTTGCACGTGCATGCATTAGCGCGCGCTTCCAACTCCCAGCAGTCGCAATGTGTTAGCACCAAGATGCGCATGGGAGGGCCATCATCAGTAAACACACAGACCAGGATGAAATGGAGCCTCCACCCCACACACACACACACACACACACACACACACACACACACACACACACACACACACACACACACACACACACACACACACACACACACGCTGTTCCCATGGCGATGTCCCGTAATCACTGCCGTCCTCCCGCATGGCGGGACACAGAGCCGTTTGCTTATCCCGTTTTGACCCGAGATCAGATTCTAAAAATGTCTTCTACATCCCGACAGTTTTCTGAAAAAGCTATGTTTCTATGTCAGTGGTTCTTCGATCTTTCAAAAATAGCAGACCTACAAGTTCATAGCGCGCCACTCGGTGGCGCGCTATGAGCTTGTAGATCTGCTATTTTTCAATAGCTAAAGCATAACATAATGCTAACACCAAAAGGGGTCCCCGCCCAAAATGGGTTATTGGCTGTGACAGCCTCCTACGAACGGCTTGACTGGAGGTAGCAGGGGGTCCGAGAGGAGAGGAGAGGAGGCTGGGGGGACCACCGCCTGCCATATTTTAACAACGAGAGGAGAGGAGGAGGCTCTCAGAGCCGGTGGGCGGGGGAACCGCCTGCCATATTTTAACAACTAGAAGAAATTATAGGAAGAGAGAGATGGAGAGAGAAAGTGTGTGCGTGCGTGCGTGCGTGCGTGCGTGCGTGCGTGCGTGCGTGCGTGAAGTTTTCAATGAAATGTAATGAAGTACAATATTTGGATCCGAGATGTAGTGGAGTAGAAGTAAAAGTACTGACATTTTGAAATACTCCTCAAAATGGTAAATGTACTTAGTTACTTTCCACCACTGGAAGCCATGATGATAGTTGAACGATAGAAAGGGAGTATTAGCCCCGCCTCTTTGTTTATGCTGTATATAGAGCGTCGCAGTCCCGCCCCCTACCCTGGACCAGGAAATGATTCCCCATTCATTTTCCCCATAGACGTTTCAAAAAGTATTTATTTAAAGACCTTTGACCCATTTAGACCTGACGTCGAAATTTAAAAAATGTCTTCTACATTCTGACAGTTTTCTGAAATAGCTATGTTTCTATATCAGTGGTGCTCAATATTTAATGTCAAGGACCCCAAAAATGATATGTAATTGGCCGCCGACCCCCATCTGGGACCCCCCAGAAGCAAAGATTTGAGTTAAAAAACGTTCGCTCTGAAAGAATATATATTCAAAGACTTGCGCCACATTTTGACAATTTTTCAAAAATAGCAGACCTACAAGCTCGTAGGGCGGCACTCGGTGGCGCGATATGAGCTTGTAGATCTGCTATTTTTCAATAGCTAAAGCATAACATAATGCTAACACCAAAAGGGGTTCCCGCCCAAAATGGGTTAAAGCCTCGGACAAAGCCAACTCGGCAGGTGACAACAATAAACACAATGTTTTGGGCCGAACAAATAATTAGAAAGACGAAAAACAAAAAGTATAAGTGTTGTACTCTGCCCTTTCCCTTTCGGCCCGAAAAATGTGTTTATTGTCATTAGTTGTCACTTGCTGAGTTGGCTTTAAAGGTCTTTAAAATTATACTTTTTGAAACGTCTATGGGAAAAATGAATGGGGAATTATTTCCTGGTGCCTTCCCTTGCAGGGGGGCGGGACTGCGACGCTCTATAGCAATACGTCATATACTATTAAACAATTTGTAAATACTTTTTTTCCTCGACAGTTTACACCCTCCATGTCACCAAACAAATACATTTTATATACACCCAAATAACACTTATGATGCTGCCAGAGTTCTTCAGAATAATGGCGCTAGAGTGCCAAGCATATATGGGCAGATTTTACTCTGAAAAGCCCCGCCTTCCACTTCCCCCCAAAACCGGGAGGAGTAATGTTAGCCTGGTTAATAAACCAGACCGAATCAGCCGTTGGCAAAAAAAAATTGCCTACCAGCGCGACAGTGTTGTGTGATATTAGTCTGGCTTATTAGCCAGGCTAGAGTAATATTCCATTACTACCTCGCGCTGTCAAGTCTGATCTCTCTTTAGAAGCATTAATATTCCAAACGAGATGCTTGGTTAAGTCAGAAATGAGGACAGAACATCGGCATTCTGATCAAAACCATGGAGAGCGCCGTAGATTCAGAGATATGAACAACATTCGTCGGCCCGTAATATAAATCAAGGTCTTTTTAAAGAGGCGAGGAAGCGAAGACACGTACGATGGACTCCATCTTGCTTTAATCTTGCTTGCTTTGCTTTGACCCCAAGTTGTACGTGCGTGCGCAAATGGCCCAGCAGATGGCGTGAGGCCACTGAAAGGTAGCCTGGCTAATAAGCCAGACTGAATCAGCCGTTGGCAAAAAAAAAATTACCTGCCGGCGGATTACGGTCTGGAGAGGCTCAATTGTACGCCCATTTCCTACACCAGAGAACTGGTGTGGCCAATCGGGACACGGTATGCAATATGGGCGGGCTTTGGTACAGTGACGTTCAATGCTTGAGACCTTTGACTGACAGTAGCTCTGACCAATTGCGTCAAAGAGAAAATGTTTGAACCCGCCCCCCGGGAAACAAGATCCATACACAGCATCTCCAGACTCAAATACCACACGACAGTTTGATTTGAGTCTGGCTTATTAGCCAGGCTAACTGAAAGGAGGGATGCTTTTCATATCTCATAATCATGTGATATCCTGATCATGTGATCAAAGCAAGATGGAGTCCATCGCTTCCTGACCCCTTTAAAAAAAGACCTTGCCGTAAACAAGGAAGTGAACGCTGCACAAGGCGCTGCCTAGCAACGGGAGCTGTCAAGAAATAGATTACAGCGATTACCGTTTTATATCATTATTAAAAAAATAATACACGTTTTTAGCATCATAGGTGTTAACAGTTGCAGACCTTTGCACCGGCGATGTGACGTGGTTTACGAACGTCTCTAGCTGACTGAAACATCACAGAGGTTCATCATCACAGCGATGAACGCACAGCCAGAGACAACGTGACAGGCTTTTATTTACTCCGGGTTTTTTTTAAGTTAATATGAAGGCACCCCAGTGACCTTGTTCGTTTACACTATTTCCCTTCTTCTTTCAGCCCTTTATCAGCTCTCTTCCTCTCTCCCACTGTCTGTTTTCCCCCTCTGTGTGTGTGTGTGTGCGTGCGTGCGTGCGTGCGTGCGTGCGTGCGTGCGTGCGTGCGTGCGTGCGTGCGTGCGTGCGTGCGTGCGTGCGTGCGTCTGCTCATTCGTGTGTGCGTGTGCATGTGTTGTCAGGCTGAAGGACAGCCTCCCCCTGCGAGTGGTTGAGGCTGTGTAATTAACATGGAGGTATCATCAGGTAAACAGCCAGGGCTGCATGGCCTGGCAGGCCTCTGATTAAAGGCATTGGGTGGCGCTTCACAGCATCCTGCTGGCCAATAAACACCACTAATGGCATCAGGAACCCCGCGCGGCGCCCGGGACCCTCAGGGCCTGCCGGGGACGCCACACCTAGAGGACATCCAGGACGAAAGTCGATTTGTGAATACTGCCAGCTCATGTTGCAACGCTTGAAGGGGATATTTAGTGTAAACTGTACGGCGTGGGGCTGGCACGAGGTATTGAGGAAGGTTACACTCACCGTTCAGTGGCTGAAACTATATAGTGGTAGCTCAGGGCCATGTGGGCGAGATATTTATTCAAAGGGTGTTTCCTCAGAATGCTAATGTACAGTAGCAGCCTACGAGGTGAAGTATACTGTAGCTATAGCTCTTTCCTTCTCACAATGTCTCCCGCCCTGAAGAATGAGACATCCATTACATTGGAGAAAATAAAAAAAAACCTGATTTATACTTCATTGTACAACTGTGTCGCACAAGAGAGGCGAGGTGTACAGCTGGTTTGGACAAGAGGAGGGATTATAGGGGTAAATTGGGAGAAGGATACTGATGATGGAGGCGACAAGAGGAGAGGAGGGAGGGCAAAGAGGGGGTTTAGGGATGCGGCGAGAGAGGACATGCATGGGTGGCTGCATGGAGTGACCGAGGAGGATTAGGAAAACAGAAAATAGACGATGGAGAAGCTCACGGCGCGAGGTGCTGTGAACGTGTAGATCGGCTCTTTTCGGAAAACACCACAACGTCGTACGATTGAGTATAAATTAAGCGAAAAAAGACTATATTTACGGCATTGAGTACAGAGGCTTTACTAAATCTGACTCCAAACGTCATCTGAATTTATTATTGACTTGACAGTCATACAGTCAGAGACTTGTTGTCAAAAACAACAACATAAACAGCTATCAACTGTCCTGTTCCGTTTCCTATATGGTATTCACCCTCGCCAGTGGTGTGAAGTAACTAAGTACATTTACTCAAGTACTGTACTTAAGTACAATTTTGAGGTATTTGTACTTTACTTGAGTATTTCCAATTTCCAACACTTTTACTTCTACTCCACTACGTCTCAGAGACAAAATTTGTACTTTTACTGAGTCCACTGCAATAATTTGAAAGCTTTTTCATTTTGATTAGAAAGCATACATTAAACACTCTCTACATTTCGGCTATTTGAAAATAGTCGTGATGCGACGCATTGTGAGCTTGTAGATCGGCTATTTTCAAAAAACTCAAAACATATTTTGAACTTCTGAAATGGGACATTCTACAATATGAGTACCTTTAGACACCAAGTACATTTTGATGCCGATACTTTTGTACTTTTACTTGAGTACATTTTGAATACGGTCCCTCTACTTGTAACGGCGTACATCTACATTGCAGTATTGATACTTTCACTTAAGTAAAACATTTGAGTACTTTTTCCACCACTTAGGCCCGACTCACACCTTTACATCTAGCATACAACATTGATGCATGCTTGTTGTATGAGATGTATAGCTGATGCAAGCTCGCAATGCATTTCCAATGGGAGTCACATGGTTTGACACAACATTTGTGTTGTATGGCTTTCGGCTGTGTTTCGACTGCCCCCCCTCCCCCTCATACAACACAAATGTTGTGTCAAACCATGTGACTCCCATTGGAAATGCATTGCGAGCTTGCATCAGCTATACATCTCATACAACAAGCATACATCAATCTGTTGCGAAGGTGTGAGTCAGGCCTTAACCCATTTTGGGGGCGGGAACCCCTTTTGGTGTTAGCATTATGTTATGCTTTAGCTATTGAAAAATAGCAGATCTACAAGCTCGCTTGTAGGTCTGCTATTTTTTTTAAATCGAAGAACGACTGACATAGAAACATAGCTTTTCCAGAAAACTGTCAGGATGTAGAAGACATTTTTAGAATCTGATCTCAGGTCAAAATGGGTTGACTTATCTTCTCTCCTCCGCTCTCCTCTCCTCTCTCTCTCCTGCATCCTCAGTCCTTGTTCCACATGAGGGTGCAGATGGACCCCGTGGAGAAGGCCTGGCTCCGGAGCTCCGTCCTGGGAGACAGCGCCGCACAGCGCCAGCTCCTCACCCAGGACCCAGGTCTGGCCTTAAAGAAGGTACAGTCAATTCAATTTCATTCAATTTGATGAAGCCATTTTGGACTGAGGTCGATTAAAAAAAAAATCCTAACATTTTTCTGAAAAACCCATGTTTCTATGTCAGTGGTGCTCAACCTTTTTCATGTCAAGGACCCCCAGAATGATCTCTATCGGGCCACGGACCCCCATCTCAAAATATGTAGTTCCAGGGACCCCCCAGAAGCAAATATTTTAGTTAAAAATGTTCGCTCTGAAATATATATTCAATGATTTGCGACACATTTTAACGATTTTTCAAAAATAGCAGACCTACAAGCTCGTAGCGCGCCACTCGGTGGCGCGCTATGAGCTTGTAGATCTGCTATTTTTCAATAGCTAAAGCATAACATAATGCTAACACCAAAAGGGGTTCCCGCCCAAAATGGGTAAATCACAAGAAGGTTGTCTCAAGACACTTTACATGTAGAGCAGAGAACCTGACAGAGATCCCCACCCTGAGCAAGCCATATTGCGACAGTGGTAACGTAAAAAACTCCCCCTTGGGAAGAAACGTCAAGCAGAACCTACAGTAGCCCTGGTCCAGTGCTTACAGTGAGTCTCTCTCACTGACGAAAGTAACAGTGGAGTATCTATGTAAACTATACATACTATACTATATTATATATTATACATGTGTACTATAAAGTGCTATGACTACATAATATGCAATTATAGTGCTGTCTACGTAACATGCTATAAGTCTGTTTAAAATACTATCTAAGTCTACATAGAGTGCTATATTTAAAATACTATCTAAGTCTACATACGGCGGAAGATTGGGAGTGAGGCTGCAGTTCTGATTGTGATGGGGAGTGCATTCCATAGTTTTGGAGCCAGAAGGGAGAAGAGTTTGGGACGTGTGGAGCGCTGTCCCGGCGTTTTTAGTGAAGGTACTTCTAGCTTCCCTGCGTTGGCTGATCTGAGTGCGCGGGAGGGTTTGTAGGGTATGGTATAACAATGACAATGATTTTAGATAAGTGGTATAGTACAAGGATGTTAAGATAATATACAGTGTAGTGGTATAAATATAATATGGTAGCAGTCCTGGTCATGCTCTGTGAAGAGGCCTTGTCCGTGGTCACAGGCTGTAACTACTGCTTAAACATACTGTCGATCCCTTCCCTAAAGAAAGACTAATATTAAAGACTGTAATACTATTACAGTATACACAGGAGAGGGAAGGCTGGTTCCTAATACCAGTTATGACCAGGTTGGTGCACTCATTTAATGGGGTCTTTACTTGTTTGTGTGCAACACCAGTCAGTGTTACGATTAATTTTGGATAATGCACATAATGCAAGCCCATCTCCACATACATATGCACATGCGCAAAACAAATGCATAAACTCACACAAACAGACGGAAGCGCATGCACACTCACGCACGCACGCACGCGCACACCTACACACTAGTGCCTGTGTACTGACACTCCGCACTGCTTCAGAATCAGATAAGAGGCCCCTGCGTTGATGAAGAATTGATGAGGATCTAGGCAGGCCATTGAGACGGGACAAAAACTGGACAGCAAAGGTTAGCCTGAGCCCTTATCGGTCAATCACATTTAGCTTTGTCACTTTGTTATGAATTGAACCGGGTGACCAGGACCTGTGCAGACATGCCTAGGCCGTCATGTCATCACTTTTTCCAGACATCACTTCCTTTGTAGACCAATTCCACCTCTAGGAGAGCGGTTAGATTGAGGTGGATGATATCGCTTGACCTTGTTTTTTGATGCTGTTCGGATTTAGGGAAGAAAAGAAAAAAAAGGGATATCTAAAAGATTAGCTTCTGGTTTATTGGTTATTGAGCTGTTGGTTTGTGTACTTGTGTTGTTGTTAGGTTTGATTATTGTTAAGGAACAATTGTATTATTAGACACTATGCCACGATTAGATTGGATTAAAAACCCAGCACAAAAAAGGGTTACTTAAAAACGAAAAAATGAACCCAATACATGGTCAAATTGTCCATTTGTACACCTGAGTGAAGTCAACACTCTTTTTACTGCTAGACTATTTGGATTATGCAGTACACATAGTAACCGGTTTTGACATTACAGCTTTCCCTCGATTCTGTAGGTTTACACTCTATAACATTCGACGAATTAGACCGTTCCTCACCCAGGAGTCAGCCCAGAACTATTGTAACTCCCTCCTTACTGGCCTATACTGGCATGCGCACTTAAGCCTCTCCAACCGATCCAAAATGCTGCAGCTCGCTTGGTCTTCAACGACAACCAGCCAAAATTCTCACATGTCCCCCCCCCCCCCCCCTTCTCCGCTCCCTCCATTGGCTCCCGGTCGCTGCCCGCACAGAATACAAAACGCTGATGCTGGCTGGCATAGTGGCATTCAAAGCAACCAAAAGTATGGCACCCCCATATCTTGCAAGTCTGATCGAATCCTACAAACCCTCCCGCGCACTCAGATGCAGCCAACGCAGGGAAGCTTGAAGTACCTTCACTAAAAACGCCGGGACAACACGTCTCAAACTCTTCTCCCTTCTGGCTCCAAAACTATGGAATGCACTTCCCATTACAATCAGAACTGCAGATTCACTCCCGATCTTCCGCCGTAGTTTGAAAACCCACCTCTTCAGACTGCCCGTAGCACCCGACGACCTTACAGGCATATGCAAAGGATCAACTTATGTAACTTAGATAGCATTTTATGTAGACATAGCACTCTATAGTATATATAGTTTCATTATATAGATATTCCACTGTTACGTTCTTAGCTTAGGTATGATTCATGAATCATGATAACTACTTTTTATGTATATGATGTTTTATTTTCAATCAATGTTTTATTTTCTTGCTTAATGATTAAGAGCGTCTGCTAAATGCCTAAATTGTAAATTGTAATTGTCATTACTGTTGATTGGTTCCATAAACTCAAGGTTTTTATAGTGTTCACTGCACTACATTTACCATCCCTGGTATTTTTTTTTTTTTTTTTTAATTATTATTTAACCTTTATTTAACCAGTAAAAAACACATTGAGACTAAAGTCTCTTCATCATGTCGCGGTCGGGTGGAAAATACGATGAAAAAAACAAAACAATACGATGAAAACTGAAATCCCTTTAAACGGCAGCAGTTTCGGCGATTGGTTCACACCAACCAATCAAAATAGTAGCAAAGCAGATGACGTCGTTGCCAATGTGGCTATAACCCGGTTGCTAACAAAACAAACACGGCCAATGAGCCCTGAATAGCATGTAAAAAGTAAAATATGTCGGATGATGATGTTTCTAAAACCTGTTGTTTGAAACTATTTATCATAGGATTTAAAGCCAGATCAATACGGTCGCAAGTTACCACAGTGGGGGCAGCCATGTCTGTTGTTTGACCTCATGGAGTTGAAACGGCGCTGATTGGCCAGATTTTCAACCGAGGATACAATTTACAATTTAGGCATTTAGCAGACGCTCTTAATCCAGAGCGATTTACATTAAGCAATAACAAAAAGCATGGCATACATCACATATATAAAAAGTAGTTATCATGAAACATGCGTAAGCTAAGAATGTAACAGTGGAGTATCTATATCATGTTCTATATATGTAAACTATACATACTATACTATATTATATATTATACATATGTATTATAAAGTGCTATGACTACATAAAATGCAATTCTAGTGCTGTCTACGTAACATGCTATAAGTCTGTATAAAGTGCTATCTAAGGGGCTAGGCTAGGGCAAGTGCTGTATACGGGCCATGGTGGAGTCTGAAAAGGTGGGTTTTCAGACTACGGCGGAAGATTGGGAGTGAGGCTGCAGTTCTGAGGATGCCATAACATAGACTGTCACCAGACCTGAATCGCCAGAAGAACATATTTTTTAATGGGCATAATAGCGATGCAGGGGCTGGAGCGGAACCAGGCTATTTCTGCCCAACAGCAATGACATTACTGTAGACAATATTGCATGGCTGGTAGTGTTAATAATTAGTGTATCTGTTTGTACTTTGTGATGCTTTACGAATGTAGTGCTTTCGCTTCAGTAACATCCACCCTTTCTTGGTTTTTGCACTCCTAAGGATTTTGTCACTGTAAGTATTATGTTCTTATGTTCTTATACGCTAGGGCATTCACTTCTAGTCATTTTTACTAGTTGACTAGTTGCCTAGTTTACTAGTCGACTAGTCGACTAGTTGTTTAACTACCTATTATGTAAAGAAATAAAATAAATTAAAAATATATATATATATATATATTTTTTTTTTTGGAAATAAATATTTGTACATTGAAAAACTGTGTACATGTTGACTATAACTATAATCTACCTGATCTTGAGGCCTACAAAATCGGGAAATAAAGAAGATTTAGAACACTTTCCTGGGGGTCTTTATGTGTGTAATATGTGGTTTTAGATATTTTAGATTTTAGCAGTGAGCCCAGTGTCTCTGATGTCATGATGGACACTGGGCTCACTTACTTCTAGGAAAGTGTTCTAAATCTTTTAAACGTCATTAATTAACATGTATTTTTTTAGCAAAAAAATACATGTTAAAAAAGAAAAAGTGTCCCTTTAAGACCTGAAACACTTTTAACCATTATTTTATACTTTAGCAATTGAAAAATAGCAGATATACAAGTTCATTGTGCTATGAGCTTGTAGATCTGCTATTTTTGAAAAATCTTGAAAATGTGTGCAAATCTTTTAATATATATATATATATATTTTTTTTTTGTGGCTTTCGCCTTTATTTTATTTATTTTTTTATGGAGGGACAGACAGTTGGCTGACAGGAAATGGGGAGAGAGATGGGGGGGGGGGGGGGTGACATGCAGTAAAGGCCGTCGGGATCGGGAGTCGAACCCGCGGCACACTGCCAGACTGGATTACCAGCCAAGGTGCCTGGACCGCTGAGCGCTGGCCCAGGCCAACAGTGAACATTTTTAATTCAAATCTTTGCTTCTGGGAGGTCCCTGGAACAACACATTTTCAGATGGCGGTCCGGTCCGGCAGGTAATACAGATAATATTTGGGGTGGGTGGGGTCCTTGACATGAAAAAGTTGTCATAGACCACTGGTTCTGAACATGGGATCCAGGGACCCCCAGGGGTCCTTGAAAGAGTTCCAGATGGTCCCCTACCCTACTAAGGGTTTGTAACTCAGAGAATGTACACTCTCTGTACACATTTTACAATGTAGATTGGGGTCCCAGGGTCAGAAAGGCCAACTGTTGGTTGGCTGTTGAGATAGACCCTCATGGTTACATTTGTACACTCTCATAGTTTTGATTGATTGATTGATTGATTGATTGATTGAAATATGTATTAACAGTTTGCAGAATTACAGTACATTTCAAGCACAAACTCAATACAAAGACTGTTAACTGTGAGTGGACGACCCAATTAAGCATTACACTTGTTTACAAGAGGGTCCACCATGTTCAATTCATCAAAACATTTAGAGACGTACAAATAGACATTTCTATATAGCCAAAGAACAGAACAGGAATTCATCATAAAGGAGGTAAAAAGGGAAAAGAAACGTATACAGTGGGGGGATAAGGGGGGGAAACATTTACACATTGACAGTGCAGAGGGGGGTCCATGGTATGATGCACATACAACTGGGGGTCCTTGAAATGAAAAAAAGCTGGAGAATCACTGATACACACACCAAGCTCAATGATACCTCTATAGCCCGATTTCCACCACACCCCACCCCACCCCACACCGCCCACTTGTCCCACCGTTTCCACTGCAAGGAATGGGGCTGAGTGGTGTCACTGTCAAAGTGGTACTAAACGAGTGCCTAAAAAGTACCATCTCCAGGGTGGGTCTGAGCCAGCCTGGCGCAGCCAGACTTCATCCGCCCCTATTGCATATGCATATGCCCCGAGTGCAGCGCAGTGGTATATTATAGTATCGCAACGCGAGGCTAGGTCTGAGCTATAGGCTAAGCGGGGCCACTTAGCCTATAAGGGGATCAGGCAACACTTCATAATGCCTGATCATTCACTGACTTTTTATTTAGACCAGGATCATAGTTGTAATACATTATCATAGATTATATATTGTATTATAATCACTTTCAATATATTTTATTGTATTATAATGATCGTAGTTGCAATACATTATAATACTTTATATTGTATTATAATCAGTTATAATACATATAGTGTATTATCATATATAGTTATAATACATCATAATACCTTATATTGCATTAAAATTAGGCCTATGGTTATCTTGGGTACTGTACTATCAGGTCTACAATTATCTGGGGTATACTGTGAGGCGGTACTTTATTTGAATGGAAGCGGTAGATATTTTGATGCGGGGTGGGGTGGGGTGGGGTGGGGTGGTGTGGGGTGGGGTGGGGTGGGGTGCGGTGGTGTAGTGCCCTGTGGTGTGGCGCTAAAGCTGCAGTCGAAATCGGGCTTAACCCATTTTGACCTGAGATCAGATTCTAAAAATGTCTTCTACATCCTGACAGTTTTCTGAAAAAGCTGTGTTTCTATGTCAGTCGTTCTTCGATTTTTCAAAAATAGCAGACCTACAAGCTACGAGCTTGTAGATCTGCTATTTTTCAATAGCTAAAGCATAACATAATGCTAACACCAAAAGTGGTTCCTGCCCCAAAATGGGTTTTAAAGGTGGACACACTGGACACTGGACGCGTTTTTCGGAAAACCGATGGAGAAACGCCGCTAGAAATCCGAAAAACGCGCTCGGTGTGTGGGGACCTTTAGACTTCCCTAGGCCTCACTCAAACCTTTACTGCATTGCTGTATGCTTGTTGGATGAATGTTGTGTAGTGTCATGGCCGCCCCAATGCATTTCCAATGGAAGTCACATGGTTTGTAGTCCACATTTTGGACTACAAGCTGTTGTATGGCTTTCGGCTGTGTTTCGACTGCGCCCCTCCCCCTCATACAACACAAATGTTGTGTCAAACCATGTGACTCCCATTGGAAATGCATTGGGGCGGCCATGACACTACACAACATTCATCCAACAAGCATACAGCAATGCAGTAAAGGTCTGAGTGAGGCCTTAGACTTCCCTAATCTGCCAACAGGTTTGTGTTAATTCCACCTCCACTGGCCTTGCTGGGCTGGTCAAAATCGATCCCTCACCACTGGAACACAACATACATAACAACAACACACCTGAGAGTTGAGCAGTTAACGGGACAAAAACAACGGTCTTGGAGGAATTAAAATGCTTGACAGCAGTAAAACGAGATAATCTATAGAAATAAATGGAGGGGAATGAGGAGAAGAGATGTGACGGGGAGGGTATGTGGGTGGGTGGGGGGGTCTCAGTACTTCCATAAGGGAAAGTAATGATCCTATTAGTTTGGGGATAAGAGGACGCTGCGGCACAAGCGGCAGGTGATGATGATGATGAGGAAGATGGATTAGATATATAGCCACAACAACAACAACAACAACAACAACAACTCTGCATCGGGAACAAAGGCGAGAAAGGATGCATGTTCAGAGGACATGCATTAGGCAGATCATAATATGCATTGGGCCCAATTGATATGATTTGTATATCTAATATACCCAAATCGGGGTGCATACTTAGTTTAGACTAGTCATTGGTTAGACATGGGTTAAGGTTAGGTTTATAGGTGTGCTGCCCCGTGGGAGGTTAGGTTTAGGTGTGCTGCCCCGTGGGAGGTTAGGTTTAGGTGTGCTGCCCCGTGGGAGGTTAGGTTTAGGTGTGCTGCCCCGTGGGAGGTTAGGTTTAGGTGTGCTGCCCCGTGGGAGGTTAGGTTTAGGTGTGCTGCCCCGTGGGAGGTTAGGTTTAGGTGTGCTGCCCCGTGGGAGGTTAGGTTTAGGGTGAGGGTTTGAGATAGGTTGTAGTTGTAGAAATAATGACTGGTCTAACCAAATGACTAGTCTAAACCAAAAACTGTCTAAACTAAGTACTGCACCCGAAATGTTGTCCATATCGGAAGTTGGACCCTCCTGTTTTTTCACTCTACTCCAAAAGTGAAAATAGACATATATACTGTATATATCATACACCAAACTACTATGATATACTGTATATTATCTAAAAGGTAAATGGTGCATTTATATAGCGCCTTTATCCAAGGTGCTTTACATAGATTGTGCATTACATTCACCCATTCACACACACATTCATACACCGATGGCGGCGGAAACCAATGCAAGGCACCAACCAGCACATCAGGAGCAATTAGGGGTTCAGTGTCTTGCTCAAGGACACTGCGACACTAACTCTGGGGGAGCCCGGGTTCGAACTGGCAACCTTGCGGTTACCATCCGGCCACTCTACCCCTGAGCCACCGCCGCCCCTACACCATCTATACACCAAACTACTATGATATACTGTATCATCTATCTCACAACACATTGCATCTGTTCTGCCCACGTTGGATCCACACGGTTCTCATCCATTAAAAAAAAGGAGGTTGGCCAATTAAAGCAGAAATAACATGCATTTTAATATTTAATATCATATTGTCTATGTCCCATATTGTCTAAGTATTTCTAATGGTTTGAGCCTCAATCACCACTCTGATATAACCAGTCCTTGTCATTTCTTTCTGGACTTTAAAAGCAGTTTTAGCTGCAATACCACAATGTCCTGAGGTGGTGGGGGCGCTGATATGCAGATTATTTCATATTTGAGTCATTATAATACTGACGCTAGATAAAACCAGGCTTGTTTCCATTCCATGCCAGCTTGGAAAATCAACAATGGCGGACATTGTAAACAAAGTAGAAATGCAAATTTTAAGACTGAAGAAGGAGGAATTATGCAAAGTAGGGTGACATTGATGACATCACTATGAGGAAAAATCAGTTGAGCTGTTCCTTAGAGCAATTTCCATTAAAGCACCTATATGATATGAAAGCCTGATTGTTCAAAATTGGTTATTTGTGGGGATAGAAAACACATATGGGAGCCACAGAAACACAAAATAAATTGAAAAAGTTGAATTTTATGTTATAGGTCCTTTAGTGGGCCTTTAGGGATGGGGGGCCTTAAAGAGACAGGAGCTATACTTGTGTCAGACAGAGGCTGAAATGAGGGGCTGCATAAGTCGCCAGTATTGTGAACCGATTATGCGTTGAGCCCAGTGTATAGATATAATATCTACACTGTCAATGTAACTATGGGAGAGTACAAATGTTAAACCAGACCCATATAAGATGTGTATTTGGTTCCTAACTATATCAAGACATGCGAATCCCTTGACTCCTTCAAAACCGTTCTCAAGGGGCACATACTACGGATGGCTGCAATTCGAAACTGGCCCCCGTAAAATCTGAATCCCCCACCCACCCCTTTTTCCCTCACTGTATATGTTTTTTTTTCTCTTTTTACCTGATGATTTCCTGTTTTTGGCTATGATGAATTGAACATGGTGGACCCTATTGTAAACAAGTGTACAGTATATGCTTTATGGTGGGTGGTGGCATCCACAGTTAACAGTCTTGTATTGAGTTGTGCTTGAAATGTACTATAATTCTCCAAAACAGTTAATAAATTCTTCAATCAATCAATCAATCAATCAATCAATCAATCAATCAATCAATCAATCAATCGTCTACCTTCCTTTACACACAAAATATGGGTGTAAACAGCATTAGTGAACCCATTGTCTATAGTACTGTATATGACCACAATAATAGTAATAATGATGTTGATGAACATGTTCCTGAGGTCTTTATGTGTGTATTATGTGGTTTTAGATATTTTAGATTTGCTCTAGATTTGCTTTAGATGGGCTCACTTCCTTCCTGGACTACAATTCCCATAATGCTTTGGTGCACTGCTCTTCCTTGTGGATAGCAAGGACAGTCTAAGAAGGACGAGACGCGAAGACCGTACGGGCGACGCCATGTTGCTTTGGAAGGAAAGAAACATGCGCAGTTGAGACCAAGGAAGCTGAACGCGGAAGTGTTGGCTACATATAGCCCATTGCGCATGTTTCTTTCCTTCCATGGAGCACCATAAGCAACATGGCGTCGCCCGTACGGTCTTCGCGTCTCGTCCTTCTTAGACTGTCCTTGGTGGATAGGGGGAGGGCTGCTGTCTTACTGAGACAAAATGTAGTCCAAGGACTGTCTAAAGAGGACGAGACGCGAAGACCGTACGGGCGACGCCATGTTGCTCCATGGTGCTCCATGGAAGGAAAGAAACATGCGCAATGGGCTATATGCAGCCAACACTTCCGCGTTCAACTTCCTTGGTCTCAACTGCGCATGTTTCTTTCCTTCCATGGAGCACCATAAGCAACATGACGTCGCCCGTACGGTCTTCGCGTCTCGTCCTCTTTAGACAGTCCTTGATGTAGTCCAGGAAGTAAATGAGCCCCGTGTCCATGACATCATGGACAATACGAAAATCAAAAATATCTGAAACCTGCACATATTACACTAAAGACCCCAGGAATGTGTTCTAAATCTTCTAAACATACATATATTACGCTTAGATTATTGTTTTTTTTGCAAAAAAGGGTGAAGTAAATTGATGATTGATTGATGATGATGATGATGATGATGATGATGATGATGATGATGTTGATGTTGATAACAATTTAATGTCCTTTTCCACCTCCGACGACCCTGTGAACTCTCCGCCGTGCTGTATGCAAAGGGGGTAAGTTGTCTTTCGGTCTTTTTTCTTCTTCTGGCTGTGTTCAATGCATACATCATCTAAATACAGGAAAGCAATAAGGAAAACAACAATTATACAGAAAGTACAACACTGCTTCACCTCACGTGCGATTCATATACTTGTTTGCGCATTCATTCATTGTGTCGCACACTGGAAATAGCCGATGTACAATCTCACACAACTCGTGTTAGGCCTGACTCACACCTTCGCGCATACAACATTGATGCATGCTAGATGTATGAAAGAGTTTGTTTACATCTTGTCCCAATGCATTTCCAATGGAAGTCACATGGTTTGACACAACATTTGTGTTGTACGGCTTTCGGCTGTGTTTCGACTGCCCCCCTCCCCCTCATACAACACAAATGTTGTGTCAAACCATGTGACTCCCAAAATGAATTGCGAGCTTGCATCAGTAAACAAGTCTCATGCATCAGCTATACATCAATCTGTTGTAAAGGTGTGAGTCAGGCCTTAACCTCCGACGCATTGTGAGCTTGTAGATCAGCAATTTTTGGTGTGCAACACCGGGGTGCGACTAAGTATGAATCCGACTTCAGTATAAATATTGCTTACGGTTACAGAGAGTTGCTGGTGTCAGATATTAGGATGTCTATTTCAGGCTTTAATAAACAAACCAAAAAAAACCCAACAGATTAACAGGACAGCAACATTTCCTCACCGTGTGATCTAATACATATTTAAAAACAGTTGCAGACACTTAACCCATTTTGGGGCGGGAACCCCTTTTGGTGTTAGCATTATGTTATGCTTTAGCTATTGAAAAATAGCAGATCTACAAGCTCATAGCGCGCCACCGAGTGGCGCGCTACGAGCTTGTAGGTCTGCTATTTTTGAAAAATCGAAGAACGACTGACATAGAAACATAGCTTTTCAAGTCATTTTCAAACAGACATTTTTAGAATCTGATCTCAGGTCAAAATGGGTTAAGGGGGTAAGTCTGCAATCAAAGATTTAAATTGACCGTTACATTTAGACACGCGGGATGTCTACATTTCTGGCATGTGTGTGTCTGCGAAAACCTAACAACAATACTTTGCAAAGGCATGTACAGTAAGCCGTCTCTTCAAACGAACGGCATGGCATATGATTGGTGGAGCCAAACACTTAGCTGTCTACTCACACTATTCCAGACACTGTCCTACGCGCGCACAATGTCGCTTCTCAGTCCAGACAGTGTGGCGTTATTTTTAACATCCAGCTTTTTTTTCTCTCTCTCTCTCTCTCTCTCCGTCTCTCTCCAGGCGTTGGTATTGAGTTAACCCGTGTAGGCCTGACGTCGAAATCTAAAAAAAAAAATCTTCTAAATCATGACAAACCTCATGTTTCTATATCAGTGGTGCTCAATATTTCATGTCAATTACAATTATATGTAATTGGCCGATGCAGGGACCTCCCAGAAGCAAAGATTTGAGTTAAAAATGTTCGCTCTGAAAGTATATATTTATTCAAGGATTTGCGCCACATTTTTCAAAAATAGCAGATCTACAAGTGGCGTGCTATGAGCTTGTAGATCTGCTATTTTTCAACAGCTAACGCATAACATAATGCTTAAAACACCAAAATGGGTTCCCGCCCAAAATGGGTTAATATTAGCGGTCGGCCGCTAAGGCAGGGGGAAGTAGAGAGTCCATGCTAATTAGCAAATCGTGTGATTTCAGCTGTTGATGTGTCCGAATAGCCCAGACGATGGCTTGGGAATGTGTAATGATATTGTAATTACATGGTAATTAATATTTGAGCAAACACTCACCCCTCTCTCTCGGCCAGAGGGGAGGCACACATATAGCTTCCCTAGTTCTCCTCACCAGATTGAAAGTACTGATAATTTCTCCACGGAAAAAACAGCTATGAAACCATTATGTCCGTCCTCTTGTGTATTAGGGGATGCGGCACCCTGTTTTGTGTGTGTGTGTGTGCGTGTGCGCGTGCGTGCGTGCGTGCGTGCGTGCGTGTATGTGCGTGTATGTGCGTGTGTGCGTGCACACTTGGAGAGCTGATTTCACAGTTTGGGATTGAGCATCGTGAAATTAGTCTAGGGGGGGGTACTGGCGAAGTACTATTGTCCTAATTCAGGCAACACACCAAGATGGTGGGTTTACAAATCTGTGCGGCTTCAGCTCACAGTATTTTTCCCTATTGATCCGTGCAGTTTATTTATTTGTTTCTGGGAGCCATTTGAGAGGACCGTTTATACCCATAAGTCCCCAACATATGGTCTTTAGATTCATTGTTAACCCATTCTGGGCGGAACCCCTTTTGGTGTTTCAAGCATTCTGTTCTACTTTAGCTATTGAAAAATAGCAGATCTACAAGCTCATAGCGCGCCACCGAGTGGCGCGCTACGAGCTTGTAGGTCTGCTATTTTTGAAAAGTCGTGAAAATGTGCCGCAAATCTTTGAATATAATATTTCAGAGTGAACATTTTTAACTAAAATATTGGCTTCAGCAGGGGGGTCCCTGGAACTACATATTTTGAGATGGGGGTCCGCGGCCCAATAAATAGAGATAATTCTGGGGGTCCTTGACATGAAAAAGGTTGAGCACCACTGACATAGAATCATGTTTTTTCCAAAAAAAAAATAGGATTTAGATTTTAGAAGCCTTTTTTTAAACCCCTTTTGGTGTTAGCATTTCAAAAATACCAGACCTACAAGCTCATAGCGCGCCACCGAGTGGCGCGCTACGAGCTTGTAGGTCTGCTATTTTTGAAAAGTCGAAGAACGACTGACATAGAAACATAGCTTTTTCAGAAAACTGTCAGGATGTAGAAGACATTTTTAGAATCTGATCTCAGGTCAAAATGGGTTAAGTGAAAGTCTGATTTTACACGCAGGGAAAAGGAGGTGGCATTTCAAACCCCATATGGTAGGCTAGTACTGTTGCAAGGCTGCATGAAGCGGCGGCTTTGAAAAAAAAAAACTCCTGACTGAAGCCAGAACAGAATTTCACACGGGCATTGAGCGAGGCGACATAGTGGCTTTAAGCCTTTCTATTCAAGAGCTCTCGGCAAAAAAAAAAACGGGACCCCTCCATATGGCCTCTTCTAACCCAGTTTGACCTGAGATCAGATTCTAAAAATGTCTTCTATAGTTAGTTAGTTAGTTAGTTACTTTATTGACACAAATGTATAAAACATTGGGTCCAATTAACAATAATAAAAAACCCATGAATCAAAAACTTTAAAAGGTACAATACATTAAAATATACAATACACAGTACAGAATCCCTTTACAACAGGAGCTTTCTATTGCTCCACAAGCATATACATCCTGACAGTTTTCTGAAAAAGCTATGTTTCTATGTCAGCCGTTCTTCGATTTTTCAAAAATAGCAGACCTACGAGCTCGTAGCGTGCCACTCGGTGGCGCGCTACGAGCTTGTAGATCTGCTATTTTTCAATAGCTAAAGCATATAACATAAAGCAAAGCCATACTGTGTGTCGTATGTTCAATATGTCAGTGTATCACCACCCCCTTAATAAAATAAATAAAATATTTTTTCATTCATTAAAATAAGTCCTGGATTTCAGCTTTAACCCATTAATGAATGATTGAATGAACTGTATATATACTAGAATTTCGCGGGCCTTCGGCCCGCTCATCCTCGCGCCATGCGATGCGTCGCAAATGGGAAGAAGGCAATGGCAAGCCATGATGTTTTAATTTATGCATTTGCTTGGAAAGCGCAAAGTTGCCAAGCTGGCTGAGTGGCCCTGTGTGGTGTTGTGTATTTGCGTCTGAAAGTGAGCATGGCAAGGCGCAGGAACAGTATGCTGTACTGTACTGTGCTGTACTGTAAGTCTTTGTACTGTACTGTACTCATGTGTACTGTACTGTTCTCTGTGCTGTTGTATTAGTGTTATTTTTTATTATTATTATTATTATTACATGGATTAATATTCTGATGTAGTGTACTGTTCTCTGTACTGTTGATATTATAGTTATTAGTGTTGTGTTATTATGCCTTATTATTATTATTAGTATTATTACATGGATTAATGTTCTGATGTGAGCTTTGTTTCTGTACTGTACTGTACTCATGTGTACTGTGCTGTTCTCTGTATTGTTGATATTATTGTTGTTATTAGTGGTGTTATTATTGATTATTATTATTATGATTGAAAGAGAGCATGGCAAGGCGCAGGAACAGTATACTGTACTGTACTGTACTCATGTGTACTGTACTGTACTGTTCTCTGTACTGTTATTAGTGTTGTGTTCTTATTTATTATTATTATTATTATTACATGGATTAATATTGTGATGTACTGTACTGTACTGTTGTCTGTAGTGTTGATATTACAGTTATTAGTGTTGTGTTATTATTTGTTATTATTATTATTATTACATGGATTAATATGCTGATGTGAGCTTTCTTTCTGTACTGTACTGTACTCATGTGTACTGTACTGTTCTCTGTACTGTTGTTATGATTAGTGTAGTGTTGTGATTTTGTATTATTATTATTATTAGCGTTTTGTGGCGTGTGTGTGTGTGTGCGTGCCATTTCAGCTGCATCGCGAGGCGATCCAAAATCCCCCCCCCCCCCCCCGCGCACGCACGCACGCACACACACACACACACACACACACACACACGTGTCTGCAGTGACACTGCGTTGTACACAGCTGTTCTATTTCATCCGTACTGACTGCCAGAGGCAGTGCTTAACACTGGACGCAAATCATCCAGTGTTAAGCAGTCATCCAGGATTCATAGAACCATAGTTACATACGTAACTTACGTGTTGTGTTGCATCGCGTTGTTGCAGCGTGTGCGTGTAGTGTTGGCGTTGTTGTTGTTATCCATATATGCGCCTCGGTTCGGCCCGATGGTACCACGCCAGGTGTCGATGCGGTCGTGTTTGCATGATTGTAACTGTGTATGTATGTAATCGCGGCGCTCTCCATCCAAGTTAGAATCAGTGTAGAACCTGTGTTGTTGTTGTTCTTCTTCTTCTGCTGTTGGTTTCCGGCAGGCTGTACACTGTGTGGGTGTGTGTGCGCGCGCGTGCGTGCGTGGGTGCGTGTGTGTGTGCGTGTGTGTGTGTGTGTGTGTACTGTGTAACTTCCGGTAGTGTTTTTTGATGTAGTGTTGCCAGGTCCACGTATTGTAAGCGAGTGGTAGTGTGTGAAAGTATAGGCTGTAGGCTGTAGGAAGTCAGGGTTTGCGGCCTTGTTTACATAGACGTGGCAACAATGTTGGCGGCGCAGCCACTCTATGGCGCAGCCAATGAAAAGAGTGGAATGACGGGATGCAGTGTTGCCAGGTCTGCGAATTGTAAGCGAGTTGTAAGTAGCGTGTTGAATGGCATTTTTTCTGTGCTTGTTTTCATAGACGTGGCAACAAATTAGGCGGGGGTGTCGGTGCTTGTGGCGTGTTTGTGTTTGTTATTGATATTGATATTGTTTGCGAGTGTGGACGGGAGCCGGCTGTAGTGGCAGTGCGATGACAATTTTTACGCGGCTGGTGTTGAGTGTGGCCGTGCGGCGCGACATGAGGAGATAGGGAACCAAGGTCGCGGAGGGTAAGTGTGTGACGTGTTAGTGTGTTGTTGCAGTGTGTGTTGCAGCGTGTTGCAGCGTGTCAGTGACGTAGTAGCTGGTGCCTTTTGTTCCTGTGCGTGCTTTTGGGCACATGTTTTCAATTGTAATATAGGATAGCAACAACTACACACAGACCCCTTTTTCCACCGGTTGGTTCCCAACCCTTTTCCCAAACACCAAAAGGGGGTTCCCGCACAAAATGGGCTAATGCGCCCGCCTCCAGTTTTTTGTGCGGCCCCCCTATTAGCTGCATGGACCTCCTCATGCAGAAATAACAACATCAATGGAGTAACCCCCCCTCGCACCACTTGAGTAGTATTACACTTCTTTTCATGCTTCACTTGATCAAAACGGAAGGAGTGAAATTTATGCCTTTTTGATGTGCGTTTCCCCGCTGCTTTTTCGAAGGAGCGGCGCTAAAGTCATTCTGCCCCGTCCGTCCGTCCGTCACTCCTATGCCACCCACCAAAAGGGGGCCAGCAGATGCCCGTCGCACGGAGGCAGACTGTCGGTTGGCTGTTGCCGGTTTGTGCCAGGTCACTGTCAATATGCCCCCCCCCCCCCCCCCTAGGATGATGGTGGTGGTGGGGGGGGGATATCCACTCGCTAGTGTGTGTGTCATTCTCGGAATTCATGGACACTTGACATGGCTTCCCCATTGAGACAGACAGGACATTATATGTCTGCTGTTAATTGTATTATTAAGGACAGCTTGTGGCTCATGATATCTGAGCCTTGCACATGATATTTGAGTCGCACGCACGTTGAGACATGATGTGTACATTTCAGCTATCGGTTTGTTTTCTCTGTGTCCACAATAAACTCTTGGCATTTGGCAGTGTGCGGCTACACATTTGTCCTTTTCTACGTTTCAGCCATGTCACAATTTAACCACGTATACACAGCCGAGATAATTAAACATCGGCTGGAAAGTGAACGACAAGTATACATGTGAACTCACCGAAGCGTCAATTAGGAAGTGACTACATAGCACTTACACGTTCTCATATAGCTATGCCGTCAAGTTTGGATCAGACGCAGGTGGTGGTGGTGCTGGGGGGGGGGTCTCAGTGAGCGACGGAAGACGGCAACGGGTGAGGCAGAGTTCACTTAGCACCTTCTAATGAAAAACGCTGCCGTTAAAACAGCTTGGCAGCCACAAATCCCCCCCCCCGCCCCCTCCTCCTCCTCCTCCTCCTCCTCGTCCCCCCCCCTCCTCCCAGAGCTCTGTGGTCAGTCTGCATTAGCAACACCAACATAGGGGCAGCCTGCCCAAACAACTTCCATTACTATTCTTGGCTGGAATAACCTCCATGTCTAGTTTTTTTTTTTCTTTTTTTTTCTTCACCACCTCGCTCATGCTCTGCTAGATTTTCAGATGCACAGTTGTTGGGCTACATGCGAACAAAATCAGTACGACGTAATTAAATGGGTGTATACAGGCAGGGTGTACAGCGTCCTATTTGTTTTATCTAATTTACAGTATGGCACAACATGAGTAGTGACTCATGGAGGGAGGAGGCATGGTTTGGGGGAAAAAAGACAGAAGAAGAGATTGGATTGGCTATGTCTGCTTTCACCGCCCCCCCTCCCCAAACACACACACACACACACACACACACACGTGCGCGCACGCACGCACGCACGCACGCACGCACGCACGCACGCACGCACGCACGCACGCACGCACACGAGATGGTGAGGGGAGGGGGGGCCTTATGGAAGCACAGACTGAGCCAGTTTTCACAGGCACGCTGTTAAAAGATACAAAGAATCAGTTGACGGGACACAGAGATTATGGTTACTTATGGTTACTATAGTCCCCTTGGCTCTGAAAAGGGGCCATCTTAATCTTGAAAGGCAGATTACAACAAGGCTGATGTTTACTCAAGGCTCAGTTTAAATCCAGGCCAAATCTGGACAGAATAGGGCCAAAGGTGTCAATGGAATGAATGTGTCATAGAACCTGCCACATCAAACGCGTACCTCGAGCGTATACTTTGATCAGACCGATGTGTCAGGGATTGGAATAAGTAATGTCGCTGGTCCCAGAACAAATATGACCGTTTGAATCATAAGAATAGATGCAGAAGAAACTGCGCAGCTGCATTTGAAGTGCATTGTCTCTGTCCTCAACCTACTGTAGAGACTGCTTTCGTGCTTCATAGCCTTTGTTTTTCTATGATTCGTTATCGGGCCTGTGAAGATACGGAGGGTTTGATTTCCAAACGAGATGTCTACTTATTTGACAAAGAAAAAAAGCAGACACCTACTCGGAGTCCTCTAACACAAGCATCTCATTAAGGAATTCTATTCTGTTCTAAGACCATCATTTACATTATATAGCAATACTTTTGACAAATAGATGATTGTGAACATAATCTCCTAATGGATATACCGTTGTACAGTTTTGCAATGAAATCGTTGTTGTTGTTGTTGTTGACTTCAGTGATGCTTTCTCTTTTTATAAACATGTCTCTTCCAATCTCTTGGACATCCAGTTTGTAAGTATATCAGTGTTTATTTTGACTTTGTGTGACATTTTGATTTTAGTTTTAGTCATAGTCTCTTGAATAGTTTTCAATTAGTTTTAGGTCACATTCTAAGTCACCTGGAATGTTTTAATGTTAGTCTAGTTTTAGTCGACTACATATAATATTTTAGTCGACTAAATCTGCAGTTGATTTAGTCGACTAAAGTGTATTTTGGCGGGCCTTGATGCTGTCGTAATGACTGATTTTCAACACTGGTGATACAGTAGCATTGATTCAGTAGCTGCCAACAGAGCTGTAGTGTTGAGTGATAGTGTTTAGGACTGTGATTATAGTAGCTTGACAGCGATAGCTACAGTTGGGTGCCACCGATATTGTCCCTTATCATTTGACCCATTTAGGCCTGACCTCAAAATTAAAAAAAAATCCTTCTAAATCCTCCAGTTTTCTGAAATAAATATTTTCACGATTTTTCAAAAATAGCAGACCTACAAGCTCGTAGCGCGCCACTCGGTGGCGCGCTATGAGCTTGTAGATCTGCTATTTTTCAATAGCTAAATTATAACATAATGTTTAAAACACCAAAAGGGGTTTTGCGCAGATCACGCAAACCTCAGCAAAAAGAAAAGGACAATATCGATGGCCTCCAACTGTATACTGTACATATTTCAAAGCTACAATCAGGCTTATTTGAATGAATAAAAGGTTATTTTAACATAGAATATGTTAAAAGAATATTACTACAGTAGTAGATCTGCAGTGGTTAGAGGTGGTCTCCCAGAGTCGACAAAAGGTCAGGGGCAGTGTCTTGAGTGTACAGGGTTTGATGAGGGCCTGGTGTCAGGGGCAGTGTCTTGAGTGTACAGGGTTTGATGAGGGCCCAGGTAGGGCCGGGCCTTCATTCTTTTCAGGCCTGTTGAGAACTCTAGTTTTCGCCGGCTGCCGGGCGCGGCTGCACTAATAACTTTGGGGGCGGGCCCATCTAGAGTTTGAATGGACTCAGTCAAAAGGGGGACATCGAAGAGGAAGGACGGGTGGGGTAGGATCAACATATGGAATAACAGGTCAGCTCCATATATGGAGATCTAAGGTTTTGAGGTTTGAGGTCAGATGTAGAGTTGCTGGCCAATATTGATGACATCAGGGATCTCCATATATGGGCATTCCCATATATGGGCTTAATATTGATGACATCAGGGATCTCCATCCCTGATGATGTAACGTGATGTCCCAAGGCATGACCATATATGGGCGTGGGGTGACGGACGGACGGACCGACTGACTGCCGGGAAATGCACGTTTTCACAGTAAATGCAACCTGAGGTCGCAACAACCGCACATTGGGAAATAAATAACCCACCTGGAATTTGAAGGGGTTACAGAATTATATGGTGGCCTCTTCTCCTCCACACATTTGAACTTATGCAGATTGATTGGAATACATTAACTAATGTGATTAGCGACACGATTTAATACAACACAATGGCAATGGGATAACTGTCCTTGAATGTGGCTCTTTAGCGGGGAATTAAGTCGTGCTGGATTGAAACGAAGCCCATATTAATACAAAGCATTCGCTGTCTGGTTGCACACAACCAAGTCGTTTAAGCCTAATTAAGCGTGAATGAATTCAGTTCAAAGTAAGGCTTTATTCAAATTAGTCTAAAAGCCATTGCTTGCCTGCCTGTCTCTCTTTCTCTCTCACTGCCTATCCCCCCATTCAAGACCGTAGTATACCCCTAAATGTGCTTGCACACACTGCACAATTACGGCCGTCTTTACACGATCATGACATGTCACACCGTGCAACGTGATTATGTGAATATGTGTGTGAGGTGAATTGAGTCTACCTGTCACACACTGTGCCAGAAAACCGCATATGATCAGCAGATGTATGCCGGCCGGGACAATGTTTTACCTCGAGAAAACAAAAAGAGAACGGGATGAAACTTAATTGTACCCCATCTTGAATTGGCAAAATAATTTCCAAATGGAGCTGATAATATAGCTACATTTTCACATAATGTTCTGCACATAAACAGGATTTAACACGTGAAAATGGTACATTTGCGTAACAATTTCTCTGTTAGTATTGTACTAGTCATAACGGACTGGCGTTGACTATTGTCGTAGCGCCAGCCACAAGTTCTGATGCTGTGTTTGCACTGGCAGCGATAAAGCTACAAATCAGCCAAGTGTGGTCGGCTACATTGCTGCCATGTCTCCATAGCAAGAATGAGTTTACTTTGATTTACGTAACGGAGTATGCATTGTGGCTGAGAGCAAAGGGGGAGTGTTGAAAGTGTTGAAAGAAAGTTTAAAGGAGAAATCCACACCAAAACACATGCACTCTAATCCTGTCCCAACATACACGTTGGCCTTGAATTGTTTCATAGATGCCCCCTGTTCTCCATTTCCCCCACCCTCCCACAATAAAATGCAGCTAGAGTGATAGAGCGCTAGTTGTCTTCATTCTAATGCGGGTATTTTAGTAGCTCCAAACTTTTTTTAACACATCGTCTATTAACACATTACATCCGTAGTACGTCTGGAAACGTCATAGGGAATCCAATCGAGGGATGCATTGGACGTGTGTACACGTCCTAGCGCATCCTCAATGATATTAGGCGAGAGAAGAATATTCTGAATTTTTTCCTTTTTTAAATTTTTCAGTCGGACTCTCGGCCACCGTCCTTCGCGCTCTGCGGTCATATTAGCTTCCCGTTGACTTAGCTGTTAGCGCGGCAGAAAGAATGCCTCGTCTCTCCTAATCCAGGGCGCTCTCCGTGGTTTTGACCTGATGGATATACTAACTAGCGCTTCATTTCTGCTCCTCATCCGCCTCTCGTTCAAAATATGAACGCTTTTTGGAGCTTCTAGCGATATAATAAAATCGAGACCAAAAGGCTAGCAAAATATTGGTTCAGAGTAAAAGCGGCCATGTCTTTCCGGCACCCCAGAGCTCCTATTTTGAAGGAATCCCTGGAATGATTATGTTAATAGTGTCCTGGTGCTCACAAATGCACTGTTTGTCACCCTCGAGCTGCCCTTCATACATAACCAGGATAACCGCGGGCCGGGCCTTCATTTTCAGGCCCGTTGAGAACTTTATCGCTGCAGGGTTCTGTATGAACGGCAGCTCATGGGTGACAAACCGTGCATGTGTGAGCGCCAGGACACTATTAGTAGATGATTCGTGGAAGAAAACAATACGTTTGGAGCGACTAAAATACCCGCATTAGAATGAAGACAACTATAGCTTTCCACCATTCTAGCTGCATTTTACTGTCGGAGCCACTGGGAGGGGTGAGGAAAATGGAGAACAGGGGGCATATCTATGAAACAATTCAAGGCCAACATGTATGTTGGGACAGGATTAGAGGCTGATTCAGGGTGCATATAGTCCTTATACTTCCATTGAAAAGCCTGTCAATAGCTGCTATAGCGTGAATGCAGCATGACACTGCATGCCAGAACCCCCCCGTCACTCTGAATGACCCAAGACGCTGAGTAAGACTTCCATGCAAAGTCTTGCAATATTTTTAAAGCAGTATTTCGCAAACAAATGTGTCCGGAGTCGGGACCCATGTTTGGGTTGCAGAATGCAGACCCAGCGCGCCTCGATCCACGTGTGAGGGGAACTATACAGGGAGTGATGTCGTACATGGATTATAAATAAGGTACAAAAAAAAACTTTTAAGCCTGACTCTCTGTCGTGTGTTGGATTACATGTATCAAGCATCTATGTCAACTATACGGTACACCGTGTGCTTGGCAGTCAGTAACGTCAAGTACTGTATACCAGGGGTTCTCAACCCGTGGGTCACGACCCCTTGGGGGGGGTCGCCAAATTATTTTGGGGGGTCCCAAAATTATATATATAAAAAAAAAAAAACTTTTTGCAACTGAATGGCTGGAAAATGGAAATTAAGAGCATAAACGTTCTTTAATGATTATATCTGGTTTCAGTATTCATTTATGATATATTTTCTCTATTATTAAGTTATTTCAGTTTGTATTGGTGGTGGGGAGGGGGGCAGGGCGGGGGTCGCGAGACATGGCCAATGCATTTCCGGGGGTCCCCAGCAGAAAACGTTGAGAACCCCTGCTGTATACCGCGGATGCTTTTTTTGTCGGTTCATCCTACAGCAGGCGTGTGCGTGCACAACAACACACGCACGCACGTCCGCGTGTCTGTTTTGTTTGTTCCATCCATGTATTTATTTATTTGTTTTTGTTCTCAGACGGCGCTCCACTGGGCAGCCAAGCAGGGCCGCCTGGGGGCGGTGGACATGATGCTTCACGCCGGCGCGGACGTCAATGTCAGAACGGTGAGTGGTGACAGGCGGCTGCCTGCCACGCCGTAACCACCACACACACCGTAGCGTAACCCGCAAGCTAGCCGCCGCGGCCAGCCCAACCCGGTCATGCACGGTCGCAGTCACACCATGCGCCATGAATTCATATTATATTTCTATATATGCATGCACAGACCAGACGACTGAAAAGTGAATACAAGAAGGATAAAATACTACCCGATAGTTTTAACCCATTTAGGCCTGACCTCCAGTTTCCTCCAGTTTTCTTAAATAAATATTTTCACGATTTTTCAAAGAAATAGCAGACCTACAAGCTCGTAGCGCGCCACTCGGTGGCGCGCTACGAGCTTGTAGATCTGCTATTTTTCAATAGCTAAATTATAACATAATCATCATCATCATACTATAATCATCATCATCATACTATAATCATACTATAATTAACCAAATGTCTGAATGTGTGTCTGAATGTGTCTGAATGTGTGTCAGAAACACTGCCGTAGCTCCTCACCACCTGCACCAATCACTCCCACTTTTCACACAGGCATTGACCATAATAATATGGAGGTCTTAACGAAGCCCTTTTATCAATTTAACAAATTATAGATTAATAATGAATTTATTAGTGAATTAAAAATGCGAACGCAGTACCCCCCACGTCCACAAGGGGGGGGGGGGGGGGGGGGCAATATCTCACAACGGGTAAGGGCTAGTGTTTAAAACACCAAAAGGGGTTCCCGCCCAAAATGGGTTAAAAGTCGAGGGAAATTTAAGGATGAAGTGCTTCCTATACAAAGTGTTTGCTATGAGATGATTTACAAAACGGGGAGGACACGGAAACACGACATAATCGAACAATACGTTTTTTTTTGTTTGTTCTGGATTTTGTCAAAGCATGACAATATACAGTACACTTATTGGGTTGCTTGTATGTGGACACAGACACACACGCACGCACGCACGCACACACACACACACAGACGCATGCAATGCACGCGCACACCATCATCGTCTGAAACCCGCGGGCGCTTTTTGATTACCCAATTATAGCATCCGTGCTCTCGCTTAACCCTGGGGTTATGTACAGTGGACTCCCCATGTGGTCTTTCCCCTCCAATTACTCCATTTACTGAGGAGAGCCCTCGCCGCCCACCACACCTCCCCTCTCAGACACCAGACACTGTATGTGTTTGATGAAGAAGTTCATAGCATTAACCCATTTTGGGCGAGAACCCCTGGTGTTAGCATTATGTTATGCTTTAGCTATTGAAAAATAGCAGATCTACAAGCTCATAGCGCGCCACCGAGTGGCGCGCTACGAGCTTGTAGGTCTGCTATTTTTGAAAAATCGAAGAACGACTGACATAGAAACATAGCTTTTTCAGAAAACTGTCAGGATGTAGAAGACATTTCTGATCAAAATGGGTTAACCTCCACTGGCCCAAAGGCTACGACAACACTCTAATTCCTGACCCCGAATAAAACATCAGCTAAGCATTGTTTACCTTGTGAGAAATGCCACCCCCCCCCCCCCCCTCCCCCCTCCTTAGCCACTATACCGCTGCCAGGTATGACAGCACGAAGAAATAATATTCACAGGTTTCCATGTTATTATTATTTTTTTCTTTTGGTTTGAAGAAGAATTTCACCGGTTCTCTCTCTCGCTCACTCCTTCACTAGTCACATCCAAGCCTTTTTAGCAATTCATTTTTTTGGGCTATGGGTTTATATAGGGCTGTTCATTCGATTGTCTCTTTCTTCTCCCTCACTCACTCTGCCTGGGGTTGACTTTGCCTTCGCAGTCAATAAAAATGGAAAAATATGCCTCTTGACACGCACGCACGCACACGCATGCACACACGCACACACACACACAAAACGCGCACAGGCACACACACACACACACACACAAACTGGTGGTGTGCAGTGGATTGATTCGAAAGGGGCAATGTTGTGATTACTTAATGGCTTCCCAGACAGCCATGGGCCTGGAGAATTCAATTTAGCGTCTGCCTCTGTGAGTGTTAATCTCCTCTCTCCTCGCTGCCTGCCCGCCTGCCTCTCTGGTTATGATGTGCACACTGGAGATAATGTTTAAGCCATTTAGGCCTGAAAAAAATGAAATACCTATGTTTCTAGGCCTATATCACTCAATATTTCATGTCAAGGATACCAAAAATGATCTGTAATTGGCCTCCGAGACCCCCCATCTGAAAATATGTTGTTCCAGGGACCCTCCAGAAGCAAAGATTTGAGTTAAAAACGTTTGTTCTGAAAAAATATATTCCAAATTTGAGGCACATTTTCACGATTTTTCAAAAATAGCAGACCTACAAGCTGGCGCGCTATGAACTTGTAGATCTGCTATTTTTCAATAGCTAAATTATAACATAATGTATGTAACCACCAAAAGGGGTTCCCGCTCAAAATGGGTTAAGCCCCACCAGAGCAAAGCAAAGTAGACAAGTCACTTATTGGCTCCATAATTACATAATTAACTTTTTGTCTCTAATCGTTACGGGGGTAATGGCTCCGATAAAGAGGCCCCTCAGCCACAGCAGCAAGGAAAATCTAAAATCAATAATCCATAGAATGGCATTAACGGAGAGAAGAGAAAATGGGCCCGGGTTTTTCACTGAACAGTTTGGATTCACTGGAGGTTCTCTTTTGAATGCTTTAATGGATTTCACACGAGACCTGTGGAAGTGCTGTCAATTATTTTTTTTAACTTAAAACATAAAATAAAAACTGCATTCCTAATATAGAAAACTGATGAAAAAAAAAGTTCAGTTGGGAATTTATATCATGCATTATTAGAAAAACGAGTCCCAATTTAGCTCTTCTTGTGAAATAAAGTTCAAAATATATGTATACTTACTAAACTTATATGACATTCCATCTTGTTTTTCTGCCCTTTCCTCAACCTTTGCACCGGACTTCAATCACCAAAACAGCATGTAAGTAACTCTGTGGCAATAGAAATCCTGTAGCTATACGGCCTGGGCCGGCTTAGCGGTCCAGGCACCTTGGCTGGTAATCCAGCACGACAGTGTGTCGCAGGTTCGAGTCCCGATCCCGACAAACCTTGCTGTGTGTTCCCCCCCCCCCCCCCCCACCCATCTCTCTCCTAGCTTCCTGTCTACCTACTGTACTGTACCTCTATCAATAAAGGCAAAAAAAAGCCCAAAAAATATCTTAAAAAAAAAGATCCTGTAGCTACAAATCATATCTCAGATACATAAAGCGCATATTAGCACCACTGGTGGTGGGGTTAAATGAATGTGCTGCCCTCATCTACTTGTGTCTTTCATTTTCTCTCGCCTCTCGCCTCGCCTGCCGACTGGACTGAACGACGTGGCTACATCTGATCTGAAGGGGGTAGGTCACATTCCAGACGCATTTGGCTGTATATTGGCCATTGCCGAAAACAAAATACCCGATGTGAGCTTGTAGATCTGCAATTTCTAATATTGTCGATATAGGGATATAGGGCTAAAGATGGCTAAATAGGTTGATTTGCGATGCAAATCCAAAATGCAATTCACATAGCATTTCACATTGCATTCACATTCCCTTTATTTTCTCTCTTTATTCTCAATATTTTCTAACGTTAAAACTTTCTATTGCAAAAAGATTTCCATTGCACGCTGAAGAAAACGGTATACAGTTATTGATCCCATGTGGGGAAATTCAGTGTAAAAAGAAAAAATCCACTTGCCAATTTGAATGAAGTGGAAAAGCATATCCTGTACCATCGGGGAGCTACAGTACCTTATGCGACTGACAGAACATTTCACGAAGGTTAACCCATTTAGACCTGACGTCGAAATTTAAAAAATGTCTTCAAAATCCGACAGTTTTCTGAAAAACCTTATGGGACCCCAAAAATTATAATATGCCTCCGCCCCCTCATCTGAAAATATGTTGTTCCAGGGACCTCCCCAGAAGCAAAGATTCGAGTTAAAATGTTCACTCTGTAATAATATATATTCAAAGATATATATTTTCACGATTTAAACAAAATAGCCGACAATTTACAATTTAGGCATTTAGCAGACGCTCTTAATCCAGAGCGACTTACATTAGGCAAGAACAAAAAAGCATGGGAATACATCACATATATAACATGCATTTATCATGAAACATGCGTAAGCTAAGAACGTAACTAGAATATATCTATATAATGACACTATACATATAAACTATTGTATGTACTAAGTGCTATGACTACATACAATGCAAGTATTGTGCTGTCTACATGACATGCTATAAGTCTGTTTCAAATGCTATCAAAGTCTAAAAAGTGCTATCTAAGGGGGTAGGGTAGCGCGCCACTCGGCGGCGGCGCAGATCTACAAGCTCATAGCGCGGCACCGAGTGCCGCGCTATGAGCTTGTAGATCTGCTATTTTTCAATAGCTAAAGCATAACATAATGCTTAAAACACCAAAAGGGGTTCCCGCCCAAAATGGGTTAAAGTGATGTACCGTACCTGTCTGTCAGCTCTGTGGGTATTGTACTGAAACATCCTAACATCTTTAGATGGGGGGTTGAATCACAACTAAAGCCATGCCTTGATCTTCAGTCTCAGCACCCCCTGGTGAAGTGGCCTTTACCTCTGATATGAGGCTCAAAGTGCATTTGGAAACACATAAAAGGAGCTCAACCTTTCAAACAAAATGTCAAATACTCTGCAGTTTACGGGTTCAGGGATAATGTGTCTGTTTCTCGACAGCAGCGCGATGATGTGTCAGAGATATATACCGATACTTTAAAACGTCTATACTCTCGAGTGTGTCTATGCAAAAGTACTGTACCTGAAAAGCTAAATTAAAAGTAAAGTATTGCTCTTTATTAATCCACTTTGACCTGAGATCAGATTCTAAAAATGTCTGTTTGAAAATGACAGTTTTCTGAAAAAGCTATGTTTCTATGTCAGTCGTTCTTTGATTTTTCAAAAATAGCAGACCTACAAGCTCGTAGCGCGCCACTCGGTGGCGCGCTATGAGCTTGTAGATCTGCTATTTTTCAATAGCTAAAGCATAACATAATGCTAACACCAAAAGGGGTTCCCGCCCAAAATGGGTCTTTAATTACAGAACAGGTGTGTTTCTGTTGACCAGTTTTGTGAAGTACTGATAGAAGAATATTAGCTGCATGGAATAATTTCCCCCTCAAAATGGAGAGCAATTATTTAAATGAATTGAGCAATTGATAAACATTATTTGTATAGCAGTTCTGCAAGACGTTATGAAGTGCTACACCGTGATTTTATTTAGCCAAATATTCCTCGAGTAACACTAGACACTAGACATTTTCTGCCACAACGCCAATAATCCACTGTTTACACATGGAAAACACATACCACATAACACATACCACACATACCACTTGTAATCATTTCAATTTTGTTCTCACTCAAGTAAATGCATACATATTTCCTATAGATGTTTCCATATACCGTAGTATACATTTTCTTTTAATTATTTCCCCTTATTTCTGACAGATGGAAAATGAACAACAACATCTATGTCTCATTCGTAACCATATAATAATGATAAAAAACGACAAGACATGGGGGAAGCGTGTAAGGAGTAGACGTGACAGTGTGTGTAGTGTTTCGACGAACGGTGTTAGATATATCTTCCTACTGTATATGCACATCAAAGAGCCTCCGGGGCCCATTAAAGTCACTGATAAGAGTTTAGCTCACTGGCAGCGCCGCGGCAAAACACTCTGTAAACTATAGACCCATTTCTTTAATGAACACAGACATCAAAATGTCTCCTAGCACTTCTTTACTGTCACTTAACCCATTCTGGACGGGAACCCCTTTTGGTGTTTCAAGCATTATGTCATACTTTAGCTATTGAAAAATAGCAGATCTACAAGCTCATAGCGCGGCACCAAGTGCCGCGCTACGAGCTTGTAGGTCTGCTATTTTTGAAAAATCGTGAAAATGTGGCACAAATCTTTGAATATATATTCTTTCAGAGCCAAAGTTTTTTTTTTTTTTTTATGTTTTTTTTTGTGGCTTTCACCTTTATTTTATATTTTTTATGGAGGGACAGACAGTAGGCTGACAGGAAATGGGGAGAGAGATGGGGGGGGGTGACATGCAGTAAAGGCCGTCGGGATCGGGAGTCGAGCCCGCGGCACACTGCCAGACTGGATTACCAGCCAAGGTGCCTGGACCACTGAGCCATGGCCCAGGCCAAAGCCAAAGTTTTTAACTCAAATCTTTGCTTCTGGGGGGTCCCTGGAACAACATATTTTCAGAAAACTGTCAGGATTTAGAAGACATTTGTAGAATCGTTCCCAGGTCAAAATGGGTTAACTTGCACCTTAACTGGGGGAAAAAAGGAGAAAAGAAAGGCCCAGTGTGACAGTGTGTTGACTGTACTGCGTTCGTTGCGTGTTGGGATAGTGACGGTTGAAGGAACTCAAAATGAATGGCAGGTGGTCCGTTGGGAATTGGGACAGGGACCGCGGTGTTAATGCGAACAAATGACTGGCGTGCTAGCCCCACAGCGGGCGCCGCAAAACCACGCGTAAAAAAGCCCACTCACGTGTCAAGACATACGTTTCTGTCAAGTTGGTCGAGACGCTGACGGGCGCGGGTTCAGAAAGACAAATCAAAAAGGAGAAATGAAATGTTTATTCTCCTTATTTCTTGCTTCCTCCTTACTGCATTTAAAGTCTAAAGACTGATTTATACTTGGTTGCGTTGCGTGCAGGCATGCCCGTGTCAGGCTCCCAAAATAGCCGATCTGCAAGCTCACAACATCACATTAACACTGGCACAAAAGGGTGACTTACTTAAGCAATGTCCTGAAAAATGTTTTGTGTATAACAGAAATACTGAATTGATGTGGTCTAGACTTGTCTCATATCATATCGTTGCTGTCGGGAGGAATCCTCATTTTTTTGGCATAAATCAGTGCTATTGAACACCCTTTACGTCTGTGTGTTGTTTCCAAAATATTGGACAAAACCTCTTAACTCCATTGGACCCTCAAAATGTCTGCCAAAGCAACTAACTCCACCACCTCTCCCCCTCTCATAGAAGCAATTGACAATATAAAGTTACAACACCAACTTTGATGAGGCTGTATTGCTTTGTTTTAAAAATATAAGGTTTTCTTAATTTCCTGAAAAATGTATATTTTTCATTTCCTGGAAAATGAACATTTTGGAGTTATGAGGTTTCCTCCCGACAGCAGAGATATCATAGTATATTGTAGATTAGAACATCTTGAATAATTATCCTGCCTATGACTAGATACTGCAGTGTAGGCTATCTTATGAAAGTGTTGTGTGCCACTTGTGCGTAATGTTTGTAACCTCTTCTAACCCTGTGTACTGTACATACAGTACTCCACATATGGTGATCTCTTAACACTAAATTGTTGTAGTGGTAAATCTGACAGCGTTGGCGTTTTAGACAAAATCGGCTCCAGAGTACTTCCCAAAACTAACTGGTCAGGCTACTACTTGGCCTCACTCCCAGAACCCACCTCCCAGAGCCTTTTTGATAGGCATGGACGGACGACAGAGTAAACTAAAGCATCTTGCAATGGGCCTGGTCTACAAGATTCGCTACACACCACCAAGATACCCATATGTATCTGTCTAAATGCTTCCTCAATGACAACGAAGTCCACACCCACAACACCAGAGGGAGTTCAACAAACCACGTGCAACCCAGATTCAAACAAGGGATTAAATTCATTTAGCTCCTATGCCACTAAAATGTGGAATGCCCTACCAACAACCATTACGAAATGTGAATCCCTCGACTCCATCAAAACCTCTCTCAAAGAGCACCTACGGCTGCAATTCGAAACTGGCCCCCGTAGAAATCAAAATAAATGACACTGTACAGTACATGTCTTTCCCTTGTTGTGCTTTGTTCATATGATAAACCAGGTGGTTCCCGGCTAAATAAGAGAGTTATAGGAACCAAATGGAGCCTTTCATTTTTGGAACTATATAAATGTGTGCACTCTCTGATTTTGCAATCTACACTGCAATCTCTACAGTGTAAATTGCATTAAGTGCTTAATGCATATCAAACTGGAGCTTGAAATGGAAAAAAATCACACCCGTGTGGAGTGAGAGGCGCTCTTATCATCATATATCATCTCATTCTGGCCAATCACAATTTGCATCCTCACTTTTCCGTCCGCACTTTTTATCCTCAATACATACTTTGCTCTGGGGGCACGGTGGCACAGTTGGTAGTGCTGTCGCCTCACAGCTAGAAGGTCCTGGGTTCGATTCCCGCTCGGGACGCTGTGGGTGCTGGCGGCGTGCTTCCTCCTCCATACCTATATCAGTGCCCATACCCGAGGCGGGGTTGGCGAAAGGGCCTTTCTGTGTGGAGTTTGCATGTTCTCCCCGTGCCCCCTAGGGTAGGTACCCTCACAAAAAACATGCAGTAATCCTGGTCTCTAAACTGCCTCCCCCCGGCCAGCCGGGGCGCCTGATGGAGAGGAAAGGAACTGGTTGGAATAACGTGTTCCTTCCACGCGCTACGTCCAACCAGGGAAACTCCCCCCTGTCAGGTGTAAAGGAGCAACTCAGGCATGAAGGAAGCATGAGTTCAAGTCCGTTGCTCTCCCCATGTCCCCCATATATGGGGACTAGGTTGGCGGAGGGTGTGTAGAGCCCAGGATCACATTAGATAATTGACAAAGGGGTGAAAAATGGGTTACAATTGTGGGATGAAAAAAAAAATAAGAATACATACTTTGCTCAGCCCATGAAATCAGCACTATGGGGTGCTCTGTGCCCAGCCCATCAAATCATCACTATGATGCACGCAAACACACAAAACTGGGCATAGGAGTGGCTAGCGCCCCTCAAACAATATCTGTGTATACGAGTGACATATACATACATACTGTACTGATTGTACCTGTTCTCATCTCCACAGGGTTACACGGCACTCCACCTGGCTTCCATTCACGGTCACGTTCATGTTGTACAGGCCCTGATCAACACTCACTGTAAGTTCTATTCATGTTTTACAGGCTGGCTCTGGTCAACAATCACTGTAAGTTCAGTCAGACAACTCACAAATAGAGTTAACCAATATTTATTATAGAATGAGAATAAGTGTGCATATGATATTCCATATCATATGCACATACCATCATAAAACATTAAGAGCAGGGAGATGGATATACAATTAAACCCCCCATGGGGAACATAAATAACAGAGCCCACCGGTGGTGCTGGGGTGGTGGAGGGAGCAAACATCACATAACAACCAGGAACCAAATGCAGAGGAAGGCAGGAAGACCATGCAGTCTAGTGAGCTTAAGTAGCCCGCCCAATTGGTCAGCATTGGTCAGCTGACTGCCACATCAGCGAATGACGTGTGTGTGGGTTTTGCACACACTTATACACCCACATAGTGATGCAGCATATTAACCCCTTGAGTATATGTACGCGCCCTTGAGCACGGCATGAAACCCCTCCAGTATATCTGACTGAACTAACTCCGCAAGCTACGCATCATTTCTATACATGTTGTACATGGCTCTGGGGGGGGGATTCCGAGTCAAGACCAAGTGTGGGAGGGGTCCGAGTCGAGACAGAGACCAGATTTATTTTTCTTCCATTTTTCTCATTTGATAGACAGAAAACAGTGCGAGAGCAGGCAGGCGCGACACTCTGTTACTTAACAACATAGCTGTCTATAAGCACCAGACAGCTCTCTTATAATGTTAATTATATGGGCTCCTCAAAATATGGGTATAATGCAATTATTTAATTGGATTGTAGTGACTCGAGTGGACTCGGTGGGGGAGGAGTCCTGAGTCCCTTGGTCCATGACCAAGTCAAATTACGTAAGAGACAGAGTAAATGAAAATGTGGACCCGAGACGAGTCAAGGAGTACTATATTGTGCCTCAATCAATGACTCCTGATGTTGTGGTTCATTAATGCTTTGGATGGAGTTAACTTTACACAGGATTTACTGTGTGTACTGTACATTATACTGTCATTTAATTCCCACAAGGTGTATTAAAGGACCACTTCACCACTTTTCAACCTATCTTCATATAATAAGTCCTCACTAATAATCATGAAAAAATGGCGCAATTTTTTTCTACTCGGTCTGTGTCTCATAGGAGGGCTGTGGGCAGTTCAGAAACCGTCCTCCAGTGACATCATCGATGGGGAATACAAGCTAATAGAAACTGCAGGCTTTCTAGTCCTGAAAAGTTGCAATGCGAAAATGGAAGCCATCGTTCTCACGATAATGAAAATCTAAACATTTTTGTAAAAAAATCTTGTTTTTAAAAAAATCTGCCTAATGATGATGTCACTGGAGGACGGTTTCTAAACTGCCCACAGCCCTCCTATGAGACACCGACAGAGTAGAAAAAAATCGTGCCATTTTATCATGATTATTAGTGAGGACCTATTATATGAAGATAGGTTGAAAAGTGGTGAAGTGGTCCTTTAAGGTTTTGTCTCGGGTTGAAAATTATCTTTTAAAACAAATCTTTTGAAACAGTAATAAGGATTTATGTTTGAATCTTTGAAAACGATGCACTGGTTCCTTATTCATTAACTCTCATGTCATAAGCTTCAAGATGTTTTATTTTTTTAATTATTATTATTTGGGTACCAAATCCATAATAATTTATTCTAAAAATAAAAAAAATAAAAAACACGGGGGTAAAATAAGTGAGTAAAATCCTCTTGTGGCCTCAGAAAAATGTCCACACCCCCCCAAGAAAGAAAGCGGCGATATGCAAATCGCCTTCACCAGACAAAGGGACGGACGGAGCACCCAAAAACATCCAGATTGACAAGGCCTGGTCCTCCTCGCCCAAACAAAAAAAAAGAAAACACTGACAAAAGACGACTCCCTCCCTCCCTCCCTGGCCCATACACCCCCCCCCCCGTCCCCCCCAGCTCGACCCCCGTCCCCCCGATCCTCAGTCCTAGCAGCCTCCCCAGGAAGAGCAGAGGAGAGGCGGGGAGTGCATATTGCTGCTAATGAGGCAACACCCCAGCTTAAACCAATGGGGCAATTCATGATCAGATCTTGATGATCCCTGCAGAGAGCTGGCAGGTCCCTTGACTCCCGTCTGAATGCGCACGTGCACGGTGCGCGCACACACACACACGCACACACAATACACAGACAGACAGCCATATGCTTGGGATCAGCGTGGACTATTCAGTGCAGACACATGGTCTTCAGGGTCACTGTCTCTAGACGCTCTTTTTTTCCCTTTTTTGTACACAAAAGCATGTTTCCATATGGTCAACGAGAAGGGGGAAACGGTGGCGTCGTGCCAGAGAGGAAAGGAAGAAGAAAAGGAGAGACTTCTTTAATATTCTAGTCTTTCTTTCAGTCCAGTGGTTCTCAGCCAGTGGTCCGGGGGGGGGGGGGGGGGGGGGGGGGGGGGGGGACCCCCTCCTAGAGGGGGTTCCAGGTGGTCCCCCAGCTAAATGATGGATGGAGAGTTGGGTAACCAAATGGACCCTTATCAGAACTTTAACTCTTGAAAACAACTCTTTAAACATCTGCATTACTTTAATTCACAAGAAGTCTACACAATTAGAGAATGTAGAAGAATTGTTATTTTGATCAACGTTTGCCTGTTATCTCCTATATGGCACCAACATTATCCAATGATAACATTCTGTAGTTTTGGGTCTGCAAGGCTAAGGACTCCATTTTCGTCACCGCTATCCCTATCCCTTATCCCTAAACTTCTTTGCCTTTTATTTTTTACTATTTTGCAAAACATTTTTGAATAGTGGCCAGTCTACAAGCTCACATCGTGTCAATGTAGATTGGCTAGTTGAACTATTCAAAAATGTTTTTCAAAATAGTAGAAAAAAGGCAAAGAAGTTTAGGGATAAGGGGTTTAGCGGTGACGAAAATGGAGCCCTAGATCTCATCAAATGGTGTTCTGTGGCTCAAATGCCCCCCAAAATATAATGGGCCTTGATATGAAAAAAGTTGAAAACCATTACTGGTTTAGTCGAGTGGTTCCCAAACGTTTTCATGTCAAGGACCCCCAAATTCACACTAATTAACCCGCAGACCCTAATTTGAAAAGATATGCCAGGGACTCACAACACGTTTAATTTCAAGGACCCCCAGTTTGACATGCATTAGATCTACGGACCCCCATTTAATGGCATTTCTATCTCTGAGACCCCCCAATTTATATTGTAAAATCAATGTTAATTTAACTCTGAGAGTGTACAAAATGGAACCAAATGGACCCGTTTCCATTTGGTTCCATTTGTACACTCTCAGAGTTACAGACCCATAAGGGTCCATTTGGTTCCAAACTATAATTTAGCTGCTGGGGACTCCCTGGAACTCCCTCAAGGACCCCTGGGGGTCCCCCAAGCCCCCAGTAAGGCTATCCAACGTTGAAGATGCCACTACCTACTGGCGAAATGTGGAATTGCAGCACTTTAATGGAAGTGGACAGACGTTCATGATGTCACGTGCGTAAGCCCGGACCTCAAAATTGAGGTCCGGGGCTATAGCTAGGCTAAACTTCCGCTCGCTCGAGTTATAATTATACTTCCGGAAGTCTTCCGGGTGCTTCAAAACGCCACTGAGTAACTTCCACTGAAATGAATAGCGGGGGGCGGGGCTAACGCTCCAGTTCGGTCTCTATCCTTCTTTATACTCTATGGGGTCCCCGGACCCCACTTTGGGAACCACTGGTTTAGTCCATGAAGAATGAGCAGGAGATGAGGTCTGCCCACCCTGCCCGTTGCTGTTCAGTTGTACGCAGCACCAGTGGTGTGTCAAGTAACTAAGTACTGTACTTAAGTCCAATGTGGACATACTTGAGTATTTCCAATTTCCAATACTTTTACTCCACTACATGTCAGAGGCAAATATTGTGCTTTTACTCCACTACATTTATTTGAAAACTTTAGTTTATACTACATGCAGTAGTTAGTTTGATTATTATTAAAAAAAACATCAATTAAACACTTCAGCCCTAAACTGTACACATTTCGGCAATTTGAAAATAGCGAGCTTGTAGATCTGCTATTTTCAAAATATTGAATATTTGGACATTCTGCACAATGAGTACTTTCTACTTTTGGTACTTTAAGTCGATTTTGATGCCAATACTTAAATACATTTTGAAGTCCAGACTTTTACTATAGAGTAAAAGTCTAGAGTATAGAGTATTTCTATATTGCAGTGTTGATACTTTTACTTCAGTTAAAAATGTGAGTACTTTTTCCACCACGGGCTGTTCTGTAGCGACTGACTGACAGGCAGATGTTTTTGCAGCTCTCTTTCTCCGTTTTAATATGTGATTTTATGTTTTTATTGCTATAGGACCTTTTAAAGGTATATTCAGTGATTTGACTTAATTAAAATATCACTTATTTTTCCTTTTTTTCTGGATAATCCTCCCTACTATAGAGTGTGCTGACCATATAAGGAGTTCCTCCCTGTCCCCAGTGAGCCCCTGGGGTCAAAAAACCCTAGTTTCAGTTTTGGTGGCGGGTGGCAAAGCGTTCATCCAATCAGGATGAGAGGGGCCTTCCTCCAATCATGATCGAGTGGGGGCGGGCTTTGGTGCACATGCTGTTGGCCTGTTGCACTTCCCCCCACTGTAGAGCGTGCATGTGCACATTTTGTTACCGGGGCGGATTGGGTGGTTTTCCAAATCACCCAAATCACTGAATGCTCCTTTAACTATTCTGAGCATTCAGGCAAACAATCTGCAAAATTAGGTGAACATATGGCAAAAATGGGGACACATTCTGCAAACATTTGCTATTTTCAAATGTTACAGTACAGTATAGGTTATATAGGGTTATAACCTTCTTTAGAATGTGTACAACAACACAGAATAATATAAGCTGTAGGAATGCGAGAGAGGCGTGAAATGCAATATAACCCAGCTAGACTAAAGGAGAAGTTCAGTCACACGAGAGAGACTCGGAGTAGAACCGCTGCTCCTTCGCCTGGAAAGGAGCCAGCTTAGATGGTCCGGGGCATCTGGTTAGGATGCCTCTCAGGCGTCTCCCTAGGGAGGTCCTCGAGGCATCTGGTTAGGATGCCTCTCAGGCGTCTCCCTAGGGAGGTCCTCGACGTACGTCCCACTGGGAGGAGACCCCCCGGGGCAGACCAAGGCGCAGTTGGAGGAAAAACATCGACTCACTGGCCTTGGAACGTCTCGGAATCCCCCAGGAGGAAGTCACTAATGTTGCTCTGGAGAGGGATGTCTGGAGCACTCTGGTGGAGCTGTTGCCCCCGCGACCCGACTACGGATAAGCGGTTGAAGATGGATGGATAGATTAAAGATTGAATCCTGACAGAGTCAAGTTCATGTGACCTTACTCATACTAGCATTCCCACTTCCTCCTGAGGAAAAGTTCAGATAAGTGCAGTTCATCTAACTTTTAAAGATGGAGTGCCGTGGGCGCCCGCTGGCCTAGTGGTCCTGCAGGCGCATGCCACATACGTAGGCTCTGGCCTGACAGCGTGTTGCGTGTTCGAGTCCCGTTCATGACGACCTTTGCTGCATGTCTCCCACCAGTTCAATAGGTATACCTGGTTTTCACCTTAGCACCACTCACCTGAACTGAAGCCACGCCCACAGCTGTGTGTTGTATGATAATAGGGACTTTAAGCAACGACGGCTATAGAGCGTCGCCGTCCCGCCTCCTACCCTGGACCAGGAAATGAAACCCAATGCATTATTCTCATAGACATTTCTTAAAGTATTTATTTAAAGATGGTTACGCCGCGGACAAAGCCAAGTCGAGTCGTGACAACTCATGACAACACAAACAATATTTTGGACCAAACAAATAATTAAAAAGAAGAAAAAAACGGCAGGTTACAACACTTTTTTTGTTGTTTTTCTTCTTTGTAATTATTTGTTTGGTCCAAAATATTGTTTGTGTTGTCATGAGTTGTCACGACTCGAGTTGGCTTTGTCCGCGGCGTAACCGTCTTTAAATAAATACTTTAAGAAATGTCTATGAGAATAATGCATTGGGTTTCATTTCCTGGTCCAGGGTAGGAGGCGGAACTGCGACGCTCTATAGTCGGCTATGTCAACCGGAAATGGATCAGCGCTCGATACATAAACCTGCTCTCCGTCGCAGCCCTTTCTACTACGGGAGAACCTACACTTACACGTAGTGTCTACAACGTCATAACCATGTTTATTGAAATTATACCTGTCATACATTTACACCGATTGCTCCATCACCTCTCTTATGCTGTGACATGCTCTGAATGAAGAACATTATATTACCGGTATGTTCTTCATATTAACCGTGTTTATTAAAACGGTTTTAGAATAACACAGATTGCTCCAGCACCTTCCTCTTTCCACTGCATGCTGATCATGTCCAGTGCATAAGAATTAAGCAATATCGGCAAGTTAGCTGACGCGCGACGGGGTGTTTAAAAAAAAAGTGTTTGTTTGCAGTGGTGGAAAGTAACTAAGTACTTTTACTTAAGTACTGTACTTAAGTACAATTTTGAGGTATTTGTACTTTACTTGAGTATTTCCAATTTCCAGTACTTTTACTTCTACTCCACTACATCTCAGAGCCAAAATTTGTACTTTTACTCCACTACAATTATTTGAAAACTTGAGTTACTAGTTACTTTGGCGATTTTAATTTTGATTAGAAAACATACATTAACCACTTCAACCCTATACATTTCGGCCATTTGAAAATAGCCGATCTACAAGCTCACAATGTGTCGCAATGCGACGCATTGTGAGCTTGTAGATCGGCTATTTTCAATAGATTTTGTACACATTTTGAACTTGTGAAATGGGACATTCTGCAATATGAGTACTTTTACTTGTAGTACTTTAAGTACATTTTGATGCCGATACTTTTGTACTTTTACTCAAGTACATTTTCAATTCCGTACTTTTACTTGTAACGAAGTACTTCTAAATTGCAGTATTGGTACTTTTACTTAAGTAAAACAATAAAGTACTTTTTCCACCACTGTTTGTTTGACACATGCTGCATAGATGCGTCACCATGGGAACCAATGTCGCCGTCGCCGAGCGGCTGTTTGCTTAACGATTTTGACAGCTACGGCGACGGTGTCATAGCCGCCGTACTTCCGCCTAGCGGAGCCGTCCTGAAAACCGTCGTTGCTTAAAGTCCCTATTGTGAGAGGAGCTAGGGTTATGATGTCACTAAAGTATTTGGGCCTTTTTACTCAAAAGCTTTCAGCTTTCAGGAAGAAACCAAAAATACACAGGGAAATTTGAATATTATAACCACACCTGGGGTATGTTAACTCCATAGACACATACAAAACCAAAAAGTACAAAAATCACGGCACTATCTTTAAAGGACAGAACACACATGCACGTGTTGTGCTTTAGCCCAACATGTTGTTCAGGACAGTTGCAACACTGGTGTTTGAGTGGTATACCATGGACAAAAAGGCTCTGCTGCTGTGATCATGAGTAGAGTGCACCTTCTTATGAGGACAACTGCTTTGAATTACTATTATTGTTCACACACAATAAGTAGCATCACGACTCGATCCATCATAGGCACCATAAAAGACCAATTGGCGTAGATCTACGTTAATGGCACTGGGTCAGATTAATTCAATTGTTTGTAACCTTTATTTCAGGGGAATCCAATTGAGACCAGGGTCTCTTTTTCAATGGCGCCCTGTATACAAATAAGAACATTTACATTTTACATACATGACATGGACACACAGTACAACAAATATAATACACAAGCACATACTTACTTACTTAGACTTAGTTCCTCCCGTTCCTATTGGAACATTGGGCGACGAGTCCTCTCCATTTACTCCGGTCTCTGGCGACCCTTCTTGCTCCGTGCCAGCTGACACCCATCTCGCTTAGGTCTTCCTTAGCTGTCTGTCTCCATGTCTTCTTTGGCCTCCCTCTCTTCCTCTTTCCACCTTCTGGCATCCAGTCCATTGCCACACTTGCCGGTCTCTCTCTTGGCAGTCGGAGTACGTGTCCAGCCATTCTCCTTCTCCTTTCATCAACGATGACAGACAGTGGTGCTACCCCTGCCCTTCTCATCACCTCCTCATTGGTGATGTGGTCTCTCCATGAGATCCTCAGGACGGATCTGAGGCATCGTCGGTGGAAGACATCCAACTTGTTGGTGGTGTTGGCTGTCTTCATCCATGTCTCACAGGCGTAGGTCGCTGTTGGGATGACCACTGACATATAGAGGCGTAGCTTGGTGGCCGTAGAGATGGTTTTAGACAACCAAATGTTGCGGAGCCGCTGAAACACTCCTGCAGCTTTTCCAACTCGGTTATTGACGTCTTTCTCCACGTCTCCTGTGTTTGAGATGTTACTTCCAAGATAAGTGAAGTTGTCAACATATTCTATGTCATGTAGGCCTATAGTGAGTGGTGGAAGGTGTTGGTATTGTCCAATGGTCATGGCCTTAGTCTTTTCTTGGCTTATCCGTAAACCGACCTTATCTCCGTGCTCATGGAGACTGTTGGTCAACTCTTGGAGTGCCGGCTGGGTATGACTTAACAGAGCCAAGTCGTCCGCAAAGTCCAGATCGGCCAGTCTGCCCCCTCCCCACTTGATACCGAAGTTTTCCCCGGTGACGGACTTCCTCATCACAAAGTCAATTGTAATGATGAAGAGCAGTGGTGACAGAATGCAACCCTGTCTTACACCGGTCACGATGTCAAAGTCATCGGTTGTGCCGTTGTTGGTTTTGACTCTACAAGTGGAGTTGTGGTACAGGGACCTGAAGATGTTTACGTACTTGGGTGGTACACCATACAGCTGGACGATCTGCCACAGTGATTCCCGGTGGATGCTGTCGAAAGCTTTCTTAAAATCGATGTAGTTAATCATGAGGGGTGTCTGAAGCTCTTGGCACTGCTCGATGATGTTGCGAAGAGTAAAGATCTGTTCGGAGCAGGACCTTCCCTTCCTGAAACCAGCTTGCTCTTCCCTTAAGGTGTTGTCCACCTCCTCTTTAAGGCGTTGGAGCAATACACTGCAGAATACCTTGCCAGGGATAGACAGCAGTGTGATGCCCCGCCAGTTGTTACAGTCCGCGAGGTTTCCCTTCTTGGGCAGCGTCACAATGACCCCACGTCTCCAGTCGGCTGGAACTTCTTCAGCATGCCAAATCATGTTGAACAGGCTAGTGAGGCTCTCCACAACAACGTCCTGGCCGTGCTTCAACAACTCGGCGGCTACCTCATCGAGTCCCGGTGCCTTATTGTTTTTGAGGCTCTTGATTGCTCGGACAACCTCAGTCCCGGATATCGCTCCTGAAGTAACATTCAGAGTTGGAGCCGGTGTTTCGTGATCGAAATTGAAGAGAATGGAAGGTATTGGCTGATTGAGAACCTCTCTGAAGTGCTCCACCCACCTTGCCTCCTGC